>NC_056726.1:1676478763-1676573763 GCF_019279795.1 Protopterus annectens
AAATATATGCATGTATAAATAATCTAAAACAAGAATGGCAATATAATACAAATATATAGAATAAATTAAAAATATATATAGATGTCTAAAATGACATCATACCATTCACTCAAACGAACTTTAAACAATAAGAAGTAATAGAAACATTCAATTATAAAACAGAAAAAATAATCTGATAATCTTGAAAGTACACGCAATTCAGCAGTACTAACAACACGAACTTACTTTGACTAAAATACTATCTTTTAATATAACTAACTAAACAAATTAGTATGCAAGTACAAAAATAATACACCCTATACACAGGATGTATATATACTAGATGTACACAAGATGGCTTATATTGTAAACTGTATGTAACTATAAGCGCTAGCAATACTCGATACAAAAAATATATAGGCCAAATGATTAAACATTCAGTCAAAAAGATTTTGAAATACTGAATGTCATCTCAAATATGCTTTATACTTTAACACTGGGGCTATATTACAACTTTCATTTAGCCCCGGTGTATTAAAAGAGTCTAGTTTTAACTGCCATAAAAGTTCACGTATTTCAAGTATAATAGAAGTAGGACCACCCCTAATAGAAGGAGCCACATGGTCAATACCCATAAACAAAAATGCATGGCCCGGGTTGTTAAATACATGCTTAGCCAATGCATTTTCGCATTTGTTATTTTTAATTGCATAATGATGCTGGTAAATGCGCTCCTTAAATTTTCTATCCGTCTTACCGACGTAGAAAGCAGGGCAGCATGTACAAAAGGCCAGGTAGATTATAGATTTTGTATCACAACAAATCCTATACTTAATAAGGTATTTTCTATCTAAAACTTCAAATGAGCTACCTGACTTAATAAGATTACACCAATTGCACAAGCCACAAGGAAATGACCCTTTAATCCTATTAAAGGAGTCACCTAAGGGAGCGCATTGTAATAAATCCTTCATATTCCTCCCTCTCCTAAAAACGACACGAGGTTTGACCCCTAGTTTGTCAGATAACAGCGCATGTGTGGAAATGAAGTACCAATTCTTGGTTAAAATGCCCAAAATAGCATCAGAGTTTATATTATATGTCGTGACAAAACTACAAGTGAGTTCTTGTGGTGGATTTTCGGTAACAGAATTTGTAACACAAGCTAGTGACATGGGTGAAATGTCACTAGCTACATGCTCAGAAACCACTTCGACTATGGGTAACACTGAAAGAAGGGGTTTATAAAAACCATCCCTTCTCTTAGTGGACACTTCGTTAATAAGATCGTCCACTAAACCCAGTGGATAACCACGGTGTAAGAAGTACTCTTTCAGGCGTGCTACTTCCAACAAGAAGTCACATACCTCACTACACATTCTTGCCGCCCTCACCAGTTGACCTTTCACTATGGCTCTTTTTTGTTTTAGTGGGTGAGAGCTAGTGAAGTGAAGGAAGGAATTCACATATGTAGCCTTTCTAAAAATAACCGCTTTAAGCTGACCAGACATTGGGAGCCTTGACAAACTGACATCAAGGTAATCAGTTGAATCAGTATCAAATCGGTAAGTGAATTTTAGAAAGGTTGTTGTTGAGTTCAAATACTCAACAAAGGAATGTGCCATCAATGAGTCACCCTTAAATAAAATGAACACATCATCTAAGAAGCGTGTATAAAAGAACAACCTGTCATTCCAATCTTTATTGTTGAATACAAAGTGCCTTTCGCAATAGGCCATAAATAAATTGGCCAAAGCCGCACCACAGGGTGAGCCCATAGCTACACCCTGTTTCTGGACAAAGACTTCGTTATCAAACACAAAAAAGTTTGAAGACAAGATGATGTCTAATAGCTCAGTAACGTTGTTAATGTAATTCTTTGGGGCACCCAATTCAAACAAAAGAAGTTCAACCCATTCAAGTGCTTCCTGGTGGGGAATAGATGCATATAAATCGACTACGTCGATGGTAAGGAAATTTGTAGTCTCTTCTAATATAACCCCATTCAAGTTGGAAAGAAAGGACCAAGAATCTTTGCAAATGGTCGGGATGAGTTTGACATACTTAGAAAGCAAAAAGTCAATGTACTTAGAGCACGGGTATGAAATAGATGATCTACCATCTATTAATGCTCTCATTGGGGGGCTGGCCAGATTTTTGTGGACTTTGGGTATACCAAACATGACAGGTGTTTTAGAATTCAAAATGTCAATATATTTAAAAGTGTCCATGTCAATTCTACCACTTATAAACAAGTCCCTGAAATAACCCCTAATTCTACTTGAACAGATATTCATTTCATTTAAAGAAGAAGCTTCATAAGCCGGGGAATCAAGGACTTTGTACATTCATTCCACATAATCAGCTTGTTCAAAAATGGCCAACCCACCCCCTTTGTCAGGTTTAATGATCCTGACTGCAGAAGACCGTAATTTATTCAGAGCTAACAATTGATCTTTAGAGATGTTAAAAGTGTTGTTAGACTTTGAGTTAGAAAACTTATCCATGTGCCTAATATCTAACTCACAAGCACATTCAAACATTTTTAAGGCTACATGTAAAGGTGGATTAAATACACTAGGCAGTTTTAATTTCAAACTGACGCCGCCTGTAATGTCATTAAATAGTAATTTTAAATTTAGTTTCCTAACATAGCATTTTAGATCTAACAAGACCCTAGCAACATCACGAATATAGCTATTTTATTATAGCACATGGACAATTTGTGTAGGTATGTCTTGTTAAGGTTTGTTAATACAGGGGATGCACAGAGCAGTGTAGAGAGAAGGTGAGTTCTGGATATAGTAATTTTTGTGTTTCTGGTTAGATAGTTTTTGCAGCAGTATAGGCTTCCAAGTTTTTTATGGACTTTGGATATGGTTTGTGCTATATGTCAAACTTTAGGTTTTAGTCAAGTATTATACCAAGATGTTTAGCTTGTGATACTGGGGAGATTTGGATGTTATTAGCAGAATTAATAGAGAAAAGAACAGAAGAGTTAATAGTTTTGGTAGGGTGGAAAAGCATAAGTTGAGTCTTTTTGGGGTTAAGTATTAGCTGTGAGTTTTTTTAACTAGTTTTCAATATTGGAGAAGCCCTCTTGGCTTTTAATCTGGAGTGTTTGGAGTGTGGGGGCTGAGCAGATTAATGTAGTATCAGCTGCATATTGGATTATTGTATCTTGCTGGGTGGTGGTTGTGGAGGGTGTTTATAAAGATATTAAATAGTAGGGGTCCCAGAATGGATCCCTGTGGTACACCTACTCTTACTGGGAGAAGGGGGAGAGGGAATTTTGCCACTTAACTTCTTGTTGGCAGTTGGATAGATAGTCCTAAAACCACAGCAAGGAGGGGTTGTTTAGGATGAGTTTGGCTAGGATAGTAAGTAGTTTGCTGTGGGATACTGTATTGAATGCTTTGGACAGAACGAGAAAGGTGACAGACACTAGGTTTCTTTGGTTCCTATATTGATTGACAGTGTTGGTGAAGGATAGGTGCTGTGGTGGCGCCAGGAATGGGTGAAAGCTATGTTGGGTGTTGGTGAGGAGACTATTTGTAAGTAAATGTTGCATCAGCTGAGAATGGATACATTCTTCAAGGATTATTGATAGAGCGGATAAGATTGCTACAGGGAGGTAGTTGGTATGTTCGGTTGAGGGACCACCTGTGTGTAAGAGTATTATGTAGGAGGTTTTCCAATGGGCTGGAATTGTATGCTAGTTGTTAGACTGGTTGATAAGTATTGAGATGAGATAAGCTATAGGACTAGCTGCAATTCTGAGGTACTCTGCAGGGAGTTTGTCGATTGCCAAGGTGCATTTTAGTTTAGTGAAGTGCTTGTATATTGTGCTGGTAGGAACTGGTTTGAGATTGAATGGGGCTTATGAGTTTGGGTTGCTGATTGGTTGTGGCTGAGTGTAAGTCTGGCTGTTGCTAGTTAGGCTAAGGATGGAAGAAGTCAAATAGTTGTTAAATTTGGTAGCTATCTCTATATTATTTCCTCTGACATTGTGGGGAGGGGTAGTAGGTTTGCCTGGTTGTAATACTTGGTTGACAGCTGCCCAGAATTTTTGGGGGTTAGTGGTATGTTTTACTTGCAGCTCTGTGTCATGGTTTTTCTTATTTTGCCTTATCTATTTTTTTGCTTTATTATGTCTTTCGAGGAAACTCTGCCTGTTATGATTGGTCTTATTGTGATACCATGTATGCCAAGCTTTATCCCTAAGCTTTTTAAGGGTTCTTGTGTTTTTAGAGAACCATGGGGCTGGGTGGGTTTTTATTCGAATTGTCCATAAGGGGAGCCATCTGATTTAATATGTTTAAAAAGGTGGAATTGAAGTAGTCCACTGTCTTGTTTAGTGTGAGAGTTGTTAGGGGAGCCCAGTTGCAATACCTTAGTGCATTAATGGAATTCTCAGGTATGAAATTTTTTGAATTTTGGATTTCATGTAAGGTGGTTGTTTTAGTGGTTTTAAGGTGTTGTCTTAATATGAATGTGCATAAATGGTCACAAAGGCTATTTGGTACTGTACCATAATATCGGGCAGTAGATGGGTTGTCTGTAAGGATCCAGTCAGGTGTGGATTCCTTGTTTGTGTTTTGGTCAATGCAGGTGGATGTTTGGATAAGTTAAGTATAGGAATACAGGTTGATGTGATTACAGGGGATAGTTGTGTTGATGGATTTCCAGTCAATGTTAAAGTCCCCTAGGAGGAGTATCGCCTGTGGGCGGTTTGGGGATGTCCAGTTTAGTATAGGCTTGAGAGTAGGTATGTTGTCTCTTTGGGGTATGTAAATACCCACAAAGTTTAGTTGCTTCTGTTGATTGATTTGAATTTTGGTGAATAGGGTTTCTGCATTGTTAAATGTTGGGATTTCTTTATGTAATAGGTCTACTTTGAGGACAGTCTTGTATAGTATTTTTTGATAGTTCTATCAGTCCTGATTAAATTGTAACCTGGGGAAAGTATCTCATTGTCCTTAATGTGGAATTTGAGCCAGGTCTCTGTAATGAGTGTAATGTCTGGGTTGTAAGCAGAGAGTGTGGTGTGCAGTTCATCAATTTTTTTCAAGATACTTCTAGTGTTCATACTAAGTATAAGTAGGTCACAGGGCTTTTTACAGTTAATTGCATGTTGGATGTTTGGACTAGTGAGGTTGGTAGTATCAGTTGTGGGGCCTGGGCTGGGGTGTATATCACCACAAATTTGGAGATGTGTTTCCAGGAATAGACATAGAGATTGAATTTTGAGTAGAAGTTTAGTTAATCTGTTGGGTTTGGGGGAAGGTATGGTGGAATTAATATATTTGAGTTTGTATAGCTCAGTGGTAGAGTAGTTCAGTGAGTGGGGTTGGATGCAGGAGAAGGGAGTGCTACTATATGTTTGGCAGGTGGAAGTTAGAGCTGGGCTGGGGTGAAATATTATGTGAGCATTATGGTAGCAGGTAACGGTGTAAAGTGTAACAAAGGTAGCTACTAGTAATAGATTACAGTTAAACATAGTTACTGGAGAGTTTTTGGGCAGTGGTTTGGTTGGTGGTGATAGTATGGGGGTATAGAGAATGGAAGGAGGACTTGGTGGGTGGGTGAAAGGTGGGAGCTTCTTAATGTTTACAATTGTGTTGTTGTTTTGGGATTGTTTGAGGTGGTGGGTGGGACGTGGGTGAGGGGTGTTCTCTTGTGTCTATAAATTGGCAAATAGTGGGGGCGGTTGGAAATTAGGGGCAGGGCAGGAATGTGGAGTGAAGCCTGAGTGTAGCATGAGCGGGCAGGCCCATATCAATAGTCAGCTGTTAGAAGCCACAAGGTTAAGCAGCTGTTGCTTCCTGGTGATGTACTCATCAGTACAGTGGTTGGATTAAGGAACTATACAGCAGAATGTACTAACACACTCACTAACATTTGTTTAAGTTAGTGCAGTGAATGGTATTTTACTGTCTAGACACTTGAAAGTTAAGCACCTACATTAGTTTTTAGTCTCTTTAGTGACAGGACAGTGTCTGTGGTTGCCCAGTGCGCAAGACAGGTGTCTGAAGTTTCCACTGCAGGGTCAGAGACTCGCTTGATCCAATGGGTGGTTTGGATTACTGAAAGAAAAATAGAAAGAAAATGTAAGAGAGCATTAGGTTAAGTCAGCACATGCTGTGTGACCAGTCAGATTGGACTTAGTTTAACAATATTCAACAACAAAAACACCAGATAATGATAGTGGTCGTTCCTGCTTCAGCACCTGATAACATAAATCTATTCTTGTGGCGACATACAAAAATACAAAAATACATGTTATAACAAATAATTATTACTACATATTAAAATATAATTATTATAGAAACTTGTAAGAAAGCATACAAGTCAGGAGTGTTTATGAATTTAGACATTAAAGCTTCAGGAATTTGAGAAAAGGATAGAGGGAGAGAAGTATTTTAGATCTAAAAGTTAAGAGAGGAGGTACAATAGTAATGGTAATTAAGGGTTGATAAATAAGTTGTAAAGAGAGAGAGATTAACTTTGAAGAATTTGAGTAGGGAGTGAGTCTAGCTTTGTTGCTGGAAGGGGTAGATGTAGGCGTAGTGAGGAGCATAAGTACGGAGGAGGGATGACAGAGTACTGCCAAGGTAATGTCAGCCTGGTAAGCAGGATCCAAGAATTGTCAGCTAAGCTTTTAAGTTGATTACAAAAAAAATAAAGGATGTTGTTTATCTTAGAGATAGATGGAGTAAATTCCACTTCTTAGATATGCAGTTTGAGTATAGGAACTCACACCATTTTGCATTGGGGTCAGGAAGGAATTTCCTGTTTTCCCAAAGATTTGTTTTCAGGCTTTTGCCTTTTCCAGCAAGTATTAGAGTAGGTTAGGGTATTGTAGCCATGTGACTTGGCAGATGGGCAGTTTTGGAAGAATACACTTCTAGGGAGCCTGGTGGTGGTGGTGGGGACACTGACATGAACAGCTTGGAACTTTTCAGTCAGGCATGTTGTAGAAATCCCTGGTAGCTTAGGAGTGGGATAGAGGAGCAGAAACATTCACTTCTTTTGGGTAAAAGGTGGTTGGGGGCAAGGTCTGTGGCCCACTGTCGATTGTATTATGATTTGCAGCTATTTATGTGTGATTTCTTGATTTCTTGGTGCTATTTCTTAATTTTAATGAAACGATTGTTGTATTGACATGATTGGTTTCCTTCCAAGTCTTGCCCTTTGCACAGATCTGGTGAGTATCACTGACATTGATTAGTCATCATTTATCTTCTGGCTTTAAACTTGTATTTAATGATACACCTAATAAATACATTGGCTGTGGTCATTTAATTTCATAGGTTCATAGGTTCATAGGTTCATAGGTAGGTACTAGGCTATCTGCCCGAGGGCATTTATAAACCTAGCCAGAGTGTGTTGGCTTTCACTGCCCCATTGATTAATTAACTGATCCTCTGTCAAGCAGAGCCAATGAAGTGATCCCAGGGGTGTATTTTCTGTTACCCATCCACTCGTCAAGGTTTCTCTTGAAAAGGTTAGTGAGGGCCTCTGCCTAATGTAGTTTGGAATTTTGTTCCAAAGCATGGGGAGTCTCTGTGACAGGAATCTATCCCTCCAGCATGTTCTATTTATTGTTGTGGCGAGGTTTAGCTCACTAGAGTGCTTGGCTCGCAGTGACTTGGATTTCTTTAGGTGGAGCATGTCCATCAATTCTGAGTTGGACATGGCTTTGTAAGTCAGGCAGAGATCACCTCTGAGTAAACGATATGCCACTGAGTACAGCCAGAGTTCTTTCAGTCAGGCAGCATAGGACATATTTTTGAGGCCAGTAATCCTCTTGATGAGGTACTTTTGTGGTCTCTCCAGCTGTTGGAAGTGTCTTATGAGGTACATCCCAAATGGCGCATTGTACTCTATGATGGGTCTGATGAGTGACGAGTAGAAGGGCACTATAACCTCTTTATTTCTAGATGCGAACCTTTTAGTAATTAGATGGGCCACATAGAAGGATTTCCTAACTACTTTGGCAATATGATTGTCAAAGGAGAGATTACTATCTACCTGGGTCCCCAGATCTCTTATTGCCTCTTCTGTATTAAGGGGGCTGCCACTTATGTGGTAATTTGTCGGTGATTTGTTTTTCCCAGACAGAATGACTATGCAATTTTTGGCATTTAACTTGAGGCCATGACTTTGACACCAGGTGTCCGTCTCAGTAAGGCCCTTTTGGAGGATGTCCGTGTCAGCCGGAGAGTCAATTATGGCTCCCAGTTTGCAGTCATTGGTGAACTTGGTTAGCCACAGTCCTCCTGTGTTTGCCTGTACTTCTGAGAGGTATATGCTGAACAGTAGGGGTCCCAGGACCGAGCCTTGCAGGACACCACTTGTGGCTGGTTTAGAGTCGGACATGGAGCCTGCTATTCTTACCGTGTGAGTTCTGTCTGTAAGCCAGTTGGCAACCCATCTCATGACATAGGGGTTTATGTTCAGGCTGGTGAGTTTTTCTGAAATACCTGAGTGGGGAATGGGGTCAAAAGCCTTGACGAGGTCAAGGTAGGCTTTGTGAACAACCTTTCCCTGGTCTATGGCCTTGGTGACTGTTTCGAAGAAGTCAACCAGGTTTAGTAGGCATGATCTGCCCTTAACAAAGCCGTACCATAGTTTCATAGGATGTTACTAGGTCAATGACCCAAGGGTATTTACAAGCCTAACTGTTAAATCCCAATATAATAATTGATGAGAGGTATCATCCATTACCAAAACTTTTCTAGCAAGGGCTACCCATGTCCAGGAGAGAATCAAGGGCAATCTGCAACATAAATGTACGGTTTCCCATCCAGTTGTCCCAAGGTTGCACTTAAAGAGGGTCATGAAGGTGCACTGTTTGATATGGATTGGAAGCCTATTCCAGGGGATTGGCAACCTCTGCGAGGTGTATATGTCTATCCAGCAGGTCCTGTTTATGATGCAGGCTAGACTTGAGGTCCCTGGAATGGGTGACTCTAGTCCCATTTGACTTATGGATGTGCAGCATTTCCATTATATTTGGGTCAGAGATAGCCCTGTAAGCCAGACATAAGTCACCTCTAAGTAATCAGGTGAGTGATGCAGAATGTATTCCTCACCACAATAGACACATGGTGGTCAAAGTTGAGGTCACAGTCAACTTGTGTTTCCAGGTCTTTCACTACTGAATTGGGACTTACGGTATTATTGTTTATTTTATAATCAGCAGGGACATTGTTTTTATTGAAGTGAATGATGATGCATTTTTAGCATTTGGTTTAAGACCATGGCTTTGGCACTAGTCATTGGTCTGTGGAAGCCCCTTTTGAAGTTCTCTGACATCACTAGGGGATTCAATGATAGCACATAATTTGCAGTAATCTGCAAACATGGTTATCCACAGCATTTCGATTTTGGCCTGGACGTCTAAGAAGTATATGTCAAACCAGAGGGGTCCCAGTACTGACCTTTGTGGGAGGTGAAGTTTCCCACTTTGACTGAGTGCTGTCAATCTGGGAGCCAGTTTGCAACCCACCTGACAACATAGGTGTTAATATTCAAGTGGGTTAGTTTGTCAATGTTGCCTGAATGTGGGATAGTGTCAAAAGTCATGGCCAAGTCAAGATAGGCTGTGTGCTCAGCTTTGCCCTTGTCTATGACTCTGGTCATGTTCTCAAAGTCCACCAGGTTCAACAGGCATGACATGCCTTTGACAAAACCAAACTGGGACAGATCCAGGGTTTGAAGTCACCTATATCCTTATTAATGAGGTGCATGTTGACTCGTTTCATTGCCTTACAGATAAGGCTGGTTAAACTTATGGATCTATAGTTACTCGGGTCTTTTGTTGAGCTCCCGTTGTGAAGAGGGATAACAGTCACTGTTTTCCATTCTTTGGGGACAAAGCCAGTACTCAGGCTGTAGTTGAAGAGGATGCCTAATGGAGTATCTAGCTCTTGTTCAGAACATTAAAAAGGCAGCCCGTAATGCCATCTGGTCCCATGGAGACTGTGTTCTTAATCTTGGAGAGAGCATTGATGACTTGCTCTTTGGAGATGCAGGGAGGAGGAGATGATAAGGACATGCTTTGTAGTATTCTTGGGGGGATGGGGGGTCATCAAACCTGTCTACTAGAAGGTTTGCAATTTCCAGAGGGTCAGTGTGTGTGATACCATCCACAATTAGTTCAGCACATATCTGAGTCCTACCTTTTAGGTTGCAGACATAGCTGAAGAAAGCCTTATGGCTATCCTTGGCTATGGTTGCTAAATTGTTGTCTAGGTTGCTCTTTGAGGATTTTATGAGTTATCTTATTTGATTGTTTAGGCCGAGGAGTATGTTCTTCCAGTTCTGGGATCTCACTTTTGTATTTTTAGACAGCAGCTTCTTTCACTTATTGCATAATCTATTAATTCTAGACATCCGCCAGGATGGTTTGTTTTTTCTTGAGGATCTTCTTTAATTGTGTCAGACACAGCTGTATCTATACATTTGTGTAGATGTATCAGTGTATACCTTCGAATAGTCACTAATGCCATCTGTGTAAACTGGAGCTTGGAAGTTGATTATCCTATCCCTTAGGAGGGTATAGTTAGCTTTGGTGAAGTGTTTTAAACTGACTTCTCCTGTGGGGAGTTCTGGTGCCATTGCTACTTCAAAAGTGACTGATTTATTATCGGATTTAATCAGTGCAGGCCCTACACTTGAGGTGCTATGTTGGTCACTCATATTAGTGAGGACAAGGTCAAGAATATTGGAGCACTTGTGGGGTGGTGCAGTATTTATTCCAGAGCATATGAGTTAACAAAGTCAAGGAACTTTTGTGTGGGTGAGTTTGGAGGGATAGTTGAAATCACCCATGACTAGGGTGTTAGGTTGTACTTTAACTGTCCAAACTAACTCTAAATAAGCTGTGTGGGGTTCATGGAAGGGGACCTGTAACTGATGATGACATAACGGGGGGGGGGGTCTTACACACTGTATTTTGGACTTGGAGTAACTCCATAGAGTTATCTTGTCTAACCATTCTAGAGGCATAATTATATTTAATGAAGATAGATACTCCACCTCCTTTGGTTCTCAAACCTTTAATTTGTGGTCTGAATGTGTGGAAGGCATTGCAACCTTGCAAGGCCTGGATACTTTCTGCTGTCTTGAACCAGATTTCTGTGACTGTGCAGACGTCAACATCTTCCAGGGAAAGGAGTACTTCCAGACAGTGCAGTTTCTGATTTAAATTCCTAGCATGCAGTAGACTGACCCTTAGTTTCTTTGTGTTTGATATTTTTACATCAGAAATTTTGCTGTATGACCTTGTCTGAAAAAGGCATTATGGGTGAGGTAAGTGCCAGGTGAAGACCATCTCTGGTAAAGCAGCATGGTCTGAAAACCTAGTCATCCCAGGCTGACAGGAACTAGATCTCCTTAGAATGACACCAGAAACTAAGCCAATTATTGAAGTCAATCATTTTCTGTTTATATTGTGGGATCATCCTAGGTGAGGGTAAAATGCTGCTCAAAGCTAGGGACATACCTGCCTGAGACTCATATTCAGAAATCTCAATCATGTCTCTCTTCATATAGTCCAGAGAGGTACGTCTCAAGTAATTCACATCAACATAAACTATGATGGAGTCATAACGGTACTTGTTGATGAGAGACATGAGTGCATGTGTAATCTGACAAATACTTGTACCAGACAGAGAGCTGTAACCTTTTCCTTGTTTAACCTGGTGAGTGTCTCACTATAGAGTCACCTATCACTAAAACATTTGGAATAGATGTACATTTCCTTAAGGGCTTATTTTGTGAGACACCGGTGCTAGTGTTTTTATGTGTATTGGGTGCTTTGGGTGTTATGTTAGGTGCAGCATGTTTGTGTTTTGGAGCTCTCTGGTGATTAGGTAAGTTTCTGGAGAATACCTCCGCATATGAAGGTTTATGTGATCAGTGCATATTATGAGAATGAGTTGTGGTATGTGAATTGACAACCTGTTTAGCGTTGCTGTTCTGGGCGTGAGAGAGCAGTGATTCCAGATTCTTAGTGTAGGAGCATCTCTCAAAATTTGTACTTGAGGAATTTAGGAGTAAAGGTTTGTCAGAGCACATGAGGCAGTTGCTACACTGCCTCAAAAACTGATGTCAACTAGGCTGGCAGGAGAAACAGATGGAAAATGGCAGTCCATAATGTAAGGTTTGAACCTGGTATCTCAGTAGATAAGGAGAAAAAGTGGGTGTATCAGGCATGGAGCTATTTTAGGGGGACTAACCTATGGGGTGTACAGTATATAAAAAGGGGATCTATAGGGTCTGATGTTGATAGGTAAGAGGAAAAATCTCTGCTGGGTGGTTCACTGAACAGCTGAGGGCTCTTCAAGAACTGCTCTGCTAGATAGCAGTGACTTCTAAAGGAAAATACATCTATTGGCGTTTTTGTGTCTATAACCACCAAGAGTTACCCTGACTGTGAGATGGTGTGCATTGGTGCACTACGTGCAAACACGAGCAAAGCAACTAATGCAAAGAAACTGATGAAAAAGCTCAAACTGAGCCCTGAACCAATTAAAAAGCTCAAACTGAGCCCTGAACCAGTGAAAAAGTACAAACTGAGCCCTGAATCAGTAACTTTCAATTAGATAGTCCTACTGTATGCTCCTGCCACGAGGGTACAGGAGGGGCTTCTCCAAAAATAGATGTCCTGAATTTTTAGTTCTTAATCCACAAGCAGAGCTGGATTCAGTTGGTCTGAATCCAATCTATACCATGGCCAAAAGAAGTGCAAGAGAACAGAATAAAAGCAGAGTGCTTTTTTCCTGAAATTAAATAAGCAACAGAATAAAAGGCAGCACATTTTTTTCTTAAATTAATTATAGCAACAAAGTAAAACAGCAGAACAGATCTTGTCTTGAATTTAAATAAAAGCAGCAGCTGGTGTGAAATACAGTCAAAGTGCAACAGATGCAGTGCAAAAATTGAACTTAGTGTTCATAGTTCTCAAGGATGTTTGGTATGAACAGAGGAGCAGAGGCTGATTGCCTAACACTCTGGAACATTTCTGGAGCCTTTCTAAGACAGCTGTAAGTATGAGTATTTTTGCATAAGTGCATGAGTGAGTGTCTGTGTGTGCCTGTATGAGTGTGTATGTATGTGATGTAGTTAACCATAAGCATATTTATTTCCATTCAAAGGCAAAGGGCCATACTGAATGGAAGAAGAAAATGCCCAGTATGAAATACGAAATGTAGTCAGTCCTGCTGTTCATTAAACGGATATGCTATGAAGGCAGCAAGAGGACTGAGGAAAGGAAATAAAGTGAAAAGTCATGGAACAAAAGAAAAATAAGCAGACAAGGACAGTGAATGTCAATATCATCTTCTTCTTCTTCTCTTTTGGCTGTTCCCGTTAGGGGTCACCACAGCGGATTATCTGTTTCCATTTCTTCCTGTCCTCTGCATATTGCTCTGTCAAACCAACCACCTGCATGTCCTCTCACTACATCCATAAACCTTATCTTAGGCCTTCCTCTTTTCCTCTTACCTGGCAGTTCCATCCTTAGCATCCTTTTCCCAATATACCCAACATCCCTCCTCAGCACATGTCCAAACCAACATAATCTTGCTCTGACTTTGTCTCCAAACCATCCAACCTGAGCTGCTCCTCTAATATACTGATTCCTAATCATGTCCATCCTTGTCACACCCAGTGCAAATCTTAACATCTTCAATTCTGCCACTTCCAGCTCTGACTCCTGCATTTTTATCAATGCCACTGTCTCCGACCCATATAACATAGCTGGTCTCACTACCCTCTTGTAGACTTTCCCTTTCACTCTTGCTGGTACCCGTCTGTCACAAATCACTCCTGACATTCTTCTCCACCCACTCCACCCTGCCTGTACTCTCTTCTTCACCTCTCTTCCACACTCACCATTACTCTGAACTGCTGATCCCAAGTAGTTAAACTCATCCACCTTCACCAAGTCTACTCCCTGCATTCTCACCATTCCTCTATCCTCCCTCACATTCATACACACATATTCTGTCTTAGTCCTGCTGACCTTCATTCCTCTCCTATTTAGAGCATATCTCCACCTCTCCAGGGTCTTCTCAACCTGGTCCCTACTCTCACTACAGAACACAATGTCATCTGCAAACATCATATTCCATGGGGCCTCCTGTCTGATCTCATCTGTCAACCTGTCTATCACCATTGCAAATAAGAAAGAATCTCAACATTATGATGAGAGAAATATTTATAGATAGTAAATTTGTTCCAGCTAAAACAAACTTTGCAAGTTGTATTCTCCTAGCAACTATCCGGTCATTTATTATTATGAAAAATTATCACTTTATATTTTTCTGTAATCTTGATGACTTTTGATGAAGTTTGTGGAGAGAAGCTCTGAGGAAGGGAAAGAAAAAACTCAAACTTGTGAGTTTGTTTAATCATCTGAAGTAGTAGTCAGCAGGATTCCATTAGGACTATAAAATTTCAAATTGGCACTTCACTGTGGTAAAACTCTGCCTGGTTCATGTGACACAGACGCACATACTTGATTATGTGCATATATGTAGCATTCTGTTGGTTTGGTCAACAGGGAGTTCAGTCAATATCTGTTTAATCAACAGCATTAAGATGATTCCACAGATGGTCAACAGATGTGGAAGACTGACAATCCCCGTGCATATCTCTCAACCTGGAAACATCAAAAATCTGGACAAAGATCCATGAAAATTAGATATAACATATATGGCAAAATTAGAAACAGTCATAAATTGACACATTTAAAAACAGAGACAAATGCTTTGTATATTTATTGCAGAATCCTTCTTTAACTGGTATACTACCCCAAACCCTCTGGAAACCCAGGAGGGACTTGAACCTAGAATCACTAGCTCTGGAGGTTGATGTTTTATCCATTAGGCCACTGTCACAATTTTTCTTGTACGCAATCCATTTGCTTTAACAAGTCATCTTCTACCTTCCTGCATGTATGACTGTACCAGTGTGATCTGTTCTATATGATGTGCTCTGCACATAGACCTAGCTTGACTTCATCTCTGATTTTCCTTAATCTCTCCTACACTATACATCCTCCTGCTCATCTCAGGGACTTCATCTCCATTATCTCAAACTTCCTCAGCTGCTCTGCCTTCACTACCCATATTGCTGTGCCATACTGAAGCACTGGTCACACCACTGTTTTGCTCACCTTACCTTTCAGCTTCTTCAGCATTCATCTGTAGCATACTACCCCTGACACAGTATGGCAGTTGGTTGCACCACCTTTGATTATAGCTTTGACTTCTTCATTTTTGATTTTATTTTTCCTCAGCCACATCTCTCAGATACTTAGATGCATGAAGCTGTTAACCACTCCCACTGTTTTCTTTTCTGTCTCAGTTTTCCACTTCTTCTGGTTTCCACAGTTTGCAGACATGACTACTTTCTTGTGTCTACTCAACATTATTGATTGTTCCTTCAGTTTTGCCTTCCAGTCCCATATTACTAACTGAAGCTCTTGTTCAAAGTTTGCTTCTCATGTCACACAACATTTATACAGTGGCTTTATTGATGTACAGCCCCCCATACCAGTTTTCTGAGGTAGTCCATTACCAATATGAACAAGAATGGGCTCAGTGGTCAGCCTCGATCCACTCCCATTCCCATTAGGAACTGCTCTATGTGTCTAAAAACTGTTTCCCCGGGATTCATGAAGCTTGGCGCAAGGACGGCATTAGCCTTGCACTGACCGTGCGGCGTAGAGATGGCGCAGCAGCACCACATGCATATTAATGAAGGAGCACTGCCGCAATGGCCACATGCATAGGAAACGTGCGCAATTGCAGGGGGTGTGTCTATGCTCTGCACGGAGGCGTGAACATGTTGGCTGCATACGCGCAACCTAAAATGCTGAGTAGTACAGCCTGCCTCTAATAGTAATCACTCGTGTCAGCATCCATGGATACTGAAATGTATGCAAAGCATACAAGACAGTTTTGCGAACACCATAATAAAAAGTAAACACAAAGGCACGTAGCTGAATATTGAGTCCCCGTCCCTCGAACAAATGACATTTAAACCCCCGTGCCCGTATTCCATTGTAGTGTTGATAGTTATACCAAGTGGAAGCGAAACGCAGCGTGTTAGCACGCCGCCAATTGCTAAGCCTAGCCCAATGGTTAGGGTTACCACCTGTCCCACATTGTGAGGGACAGTCACCCTCTGGGCAGTTGTGTCCATACCAAACCCATTATAAATGTTAAATGTCCTGTGACTGTAGGACATAATTATGTCCCATATTTTATGTAATAGTCCCATACAATACTTATTTCCATATGTAAAATACCTAAATGTTACAAGAAACAGAATAAGCAACTAAATGAAACAGAATAAGCAGCTAAACTGCTAAAACAATAAGCTTACATTTAGGCATAAAACTAAAGTACTATCCTTTGTACTTACCGTGGGTATGTGTTGGCCTGTAAAATCTGATGTGTGTCCCGAAAATGTCCCATTTTGGTCATATGAAAAGGTGGCAACCCTACCAATGGCCAGAGGATTTGCCCAATATCTGCCCATTCGCGGTCCAAGCCATCCTTGTCAGGATGGCCCAAAGATAAACAGGTATTACCTGGGTCTACCTACCATGTCATGAAAGATAAGTATTTGTGTATACCTATGTGCGTGAAGTACAGCATGTGGAAGATCAAAATACTAGGGTAGTCCTCACAACCATATTGGTACCAGAGATATGTAATGTACGCAATGTGTTCTGTTGACTGTGCCATGGGACATCAACCAGAGAAGGGATGGATGGTGCGTGTGGAATATGGGGGTGGGGGGTGACGGGTAATGTAATAATTCGCCAAGGGGAGACTGGGTTGGATGCACAATAGGTAAACTGGAGGTGTATGAGGGAGCAGTGGGTGAATCAGAAAGAAAACCAAAGAACAGACATTCACATCTGCAATACAACCTGACAGGCCATACTGTAGAACACAATCCCACAAACATATGAACATTAAAATGTGCGATACACATGTACAGAAACATTACCAGCACATACCCACATAATGGTCTGGCCTGAACTGAGCCATCCAACCCCAACACACCTGCATACATAATTGAATAACCATCATCCCCTCCACAGCACACCCCCCCCCTTCCTGAGTCCACCAAAACCACCCATACTCAGGCTGCTAGCTTGGCACAGCCATATCTGCACATAGTGACCCCTACTCATATCTAGTAGGCAGTCTCAGGATTGCAAACTATGCATCCCTTGCATGTATAACCCTGTTTCATTTTTGTAAAGCCAAAAGAATCAAGGTCATTGGTCCCCACAATTTTTGGATATCCCTCATGGGATAAGTATCTGTTCTAAACATTAGACTTGGTGTCACGACACGATGTCCAGTCTTGTAGACATCTGGGCACAAGTTGTATGAGCAGTAGTTGTCCACAAGACTGCTCAGCCTCCAGCCGGTCCTGCAGAACCTATGACCCGGGATTAAACACCTGACCATGATGCATGTCTCTCCATGTGCATTATCGGGAATATATACCTTACACATTCGCATAGTGGCAGTTGGATATAGGGTGAGTAAGGTGCTTTAAAGCAGACGTAAGTAGGGTTACCACCTGTCCCACTTTGCGGGGGACAGTCCCTTTTTGGACAGTTGTGTCTTGACCAGAAATAATACAATGGCAAATGTCCTGTGATTGTAGGAAATAATTATGTCCATATTTCATGTAGCAGTTGCATAAAACAGTTCTTTCTGTATGTAAAATACTTAAATGTTACAAGAAACAGAATAAGCAACTAAACAGCTACAAGAATAAGCTTTCATTTAGGCAAATGAGTAAAGTTCTAACCTTTGTACTGACCGTGGGTATGTGTCGGCCTGTAAAATCTGATGTGTGTCCCGAAAATGCCCCACGTTGGCCATTTGAAAAGGTGGCAACCCTAGATGTAAGCGGGTATGCAAGCGTGTATGCGGGACGGTAAGTGGCGGTGATTCAACGGTATGGGAAATGTAAATAAGCACATAGGTGTATACGCATGTGTATGTACAGACCGATATATATATATATATATATATATATATATATATATATATATATATATATATATATATATGTAGATATGAAGAATGAACATGGTCACAATATAGCAGTCATAACGAATGTGAAGGGAAACAGCAGCGGAACTCCCCACAATATTTAATGCTGTTATATCAGGTTGGCCAGAGGGGAGCACACCTCTACATTCCCAACCAGGGGTAGGACATTAAAAGTGGAACTAACGATGTCCGCGTGCTATGTCTGACTTTCAGCTAGGTACCCGGCCCCCAGTAGGGCAAGCCTAAACCCGGATGACCACATGAACACCCTGACAATCAAATACACATATGTGCCAGGACTATAGGCTTTGGAGGTCTGGATTTAGTTTTAGTGAGTTAACATGCATCAAGGGTCCAGAGCAGTAGGGAATGGCGCATGTGTAGTAGTGCAGTTTTCCCAACAGGAAAATGGATGCCTGCTGTGTTAGTGAAGTGTTAAAGCGTGTGTTCTGGTAACTATGAACCATGGGTATACATATATATGAAGCAGAACACCAATTGTGTAGTGGTTAGTGCATCCGACTATGGAGCATACATTGCTGGTTCAACTGCAGCACACACCATTTATGATGGGTAATCTTTATACGAGCATATCTTGCTAATTTTATACTGTATAATGATATAATACCAATTAAATGTAAACTGGGGTGATGTATCACAGTAAGAATGTAGATGGATTTTGCGTGACTTGAATCGGCGGTTAAACGGAAAACCACAGCTGAAAAGTGTTGTACTCACCCTTTGTCCAACGGCCCTTGTTCTGCCCAGTACACAATATACCACGTGGGCTAGGCCCGATGCCAGGACCCTACACATCACAATCAATGTGATTTACCACTAAGCCATGGCAGTTATTTCCTTGTGGAATTAATGTCGCTCTGCTGTAAAGCCGACATTTAAACATGTAAAAGTGAACGTGTGTATCGCATGGGACTATTAACCAGATCACTTCAATCAAAGTGGCACTGTCATAATGAATAAGGCACAAGTAAGCACAAATAAGCGGCAGTAAACATATGTAATGCACAGTAAACATAGGCGAGTGCGCCTGTGAGGGTGTAACCAGCTCCCAGCATAGGAAATGTATGTTTGTATGTACAGATGTAATATATATATATATATATATATATACACACACACATATATATATATATATATATATATATATATATATATATATATATATATATATATATATATATATATATATATATATATATATATATATATGAAGAATGAACGTCGTAACAATAAACCATACACAAGGGATGTGAAGGGAATCAAGAGCAAATATGGTATTATATCATGCTGTCAGCGTATGTCATAAAAAGCTGCCCAGGAGTGAGCGGAACACCGCTACTCACACCACAGGCAGGGTTTTACCAGTGGGAGTAGCATCATTGAATTGCTAAGTCTACTTTAAGAGATGGAATGTAGTCCATGCTGGGAGCACCAAAAATTGTAAAGCGCAAATGGCCGTAATCCATAACCCCAGAAAAGGCACGTATGTGCAAATATACATGGTGGGAGACCCTGTGAATACACGAGGTGGGACATAATGTGTGTGTGTAGGGCCACAAATGCTCTGGAGAGGGCAATGTGTAAAGGTGTGTCATGGCTGCGATAACAAGTGGATAATGGATGTTAGCCTGTAAATTCAACAAAGGTGGGGTTGAGGAACTATGGGTATGCAATTATGGATCCAGGCGTGCCAGGGTTGGATGGCTTGTTTCTAATGGACCGCCCCATGGAGATCAGCTAGTTCGTAATAGGTATATATGCATACACTCATGCAGACAACAATATGTTGTAATACATTCTCTGTAACACATGCATTCCATTTGTTGACATAAATAATAGGAATGTGCACATACAAACATTGACAGTAGATGGAATAATAGGCTGTGCAGAAATGGGACAGGTCGAATCACACTGTATCACATTCCAATTACCATTGGTAATCCATACATGAACATATTGCGACATCTATCCGCTGTATAGCGTGCTAAATACCGATTACAAGATAACTGGAGTGAAGTGTTGGTGTCATAATGAATAAGGCACTAGTATGCTGGTGAAGCATATATAAACACCATTACGCATGTGTAAGTGTGTATGAGTGGGGAATGTATTGGTTTACAGACACACAGATGTATATATATTCATATATGTATAGATATAGATATAAATACACACACATATATATGGTATATATATATATATATATATATATATATATATATATATATATATATATATATATATATATATATATATATATATATATATATATATATATAGCTGCAGACATACATATACGTATATATATATATACATATATATATATATATATATCTATATATCTATATATACATACACACACATGCTGCGGTAGCGTTGTCGCCTCACAGTAACATGCTGTCCGGTTCGATTCTCAGCTAGAGCGTCTACTGCGTGGAGACATGAGCGAATGGGCGTACCTTCATTGAAGGTTGTGCGTCAGGCCTGGCAAGCCGGTACGTAAAAATCAACTGCCAATCATTAGCGGACCAGAGTTCTGCTGTGACGACCCCTAACCGGGAAAAGCCGAAAGACACAAACAAACAAACAAAATATATATATACACACACATATATGTACATATATAAATATATATATATATAAATATATATATATATATATATATATATATATATATATATATATAATATATATATATATATATATATATATCTATATATATATATATATATATGTGTGTGTGTGTGTGTGTGTGCGTGCATATAATAGAAAAAAGCAAACAGGAATGACATTTGTTCACAGGCTATGGCAATTGAAGTGAGGAGCCCAGGCAAGACACATGACACACGCAGCATGCCCTCCCCCCCTACAGCCGGACATGGGAACTATACACGCAAGCAATGTAAAGTGTCCACTGCTCCCCAGACCACAAGTAGGATGCACTCGGGCTGGGGGGACACAGTAAACCCGTGGATTCTAATCATGGAACACATACTGGAGCGTCCCTTTTGGGACACCCTAGAAATTAGCCAAACCATGGAATGCGATAGACTGTCCGTTTTGTCCGCGGTGTATACAGACTCAGAATAAAAAGGTGGGTAACCCAGATTACCCATGGGCTGAGACCATTGTATGAAATGGGTCCCGTGAAGTGGAGAGTAGGCAGTGTGTAGTGGTGTGTCCAGAACCCACCAGGTCCCAGAGTAAGGATGGGTGCTGTCGAGAAGGCGAGGGTGGGGGAATTATGCATAGCTACTTATGGGTCTAGGTGTGCCCGTGTTGGCTAATGTTGGGCAATATGGACAGTCCTACAGATGCAAGCGAATGTGTTCATTAGGCAGAGGCGTCGCCCAATGAGCAGCCACACCCACTGTGAGACCCACTAAAGTAAAGTGTAATCTATATGGCATGGAACGGAATAACCAGATGTAGACGTATATAAGTAAAGCTATTCATTGAAGGTTGTGCGTCAGGCCTGGCAAGCCGGTACGTAAAAATCAACTGCCAATCATTAGCGGACCGGAGTTCCGCTGTGGCGACCCCTACCTGGGAAAAGCCGAAAGACACAAACAAACAAAGAAAAAATATATATGTATATACACACACATATATGTACATATATAAATACATATAGATATATATATATATGTGTGTGTGTGTGTGTGTGTGTGTGTGTGTGTGTGTGTGTGTGTGTGTGTGTGTGTGTGTGTGTGTGTGTGTGTTTGTGTGTGCATGGATATATAGAGATATACAGCTATGATAGAAAAAAGCAAACAGGAATGACATTTGTTCACAGGCTATGGCAAGTGAAGTGAGGAGCCCAGGCAAGACACATGACACACGCAGCATGCCCTCCCCCCCTACAGCCGGACATGGGAACTATACATGCAAGCAATGTAAAATGTCCACTGCTCCCCAGATCACAAGTAGGATGCACTCGGGGTGGGGGGACACAGTAAACCCGTGGATTCTAATCATGGAACACATACTAGAGCGTCCCTTTCGGGACACCCTAGAAATTAGCCAAACCATGGAATGCGATAGACTGTCCGTTTTGTCTGCGGTGTATACAGACTCAGAATAAAAGGGTGGGTAACCCAGATTACCCATGGGCTGAGACCATTGTATAAAATGGGTCCCATGAAGTGGAGAGTGGGCAGTGTGTAGTGGTGTGTGCAGAACCCACCAGGTCCCAGAGTAAGGATGGGTGCTGTTGAGTAGGCGAGGGTGGGGGAATTATGCGTAGCTACTTATGGGTCTAGGTGTGCCGGTGTTGGCTAATGTTGGACAATATGGACAGCCCTACAGATGCAAGCGAATGTGTTCATTAGGCAGAGGCGTCGCCCAACGAGCAGCCACACCTACTGTGAGACCCAATAAAGCAAAGTATAATCTATATGGCATGGAACGGAATAACCAGATGTAGACGTATATAAGTAGAGCTATGTGTGTGTATATGTACCCATAGCGAGATAGAGATATACATCTCCCCCATCGTAGTATGAATGTATGCATACAGAGAAAGAATACAGATACATACCCACATATGACTCTATACATATGCAGACAACCATAGACCCATATGTTGATAGATTTTATATATATATATATATATATATATATATATATATATATATATATATATATATATATATATATATATATATATATATATAGAGAGAGAGAGAGAGAGCAAGATATGAATATACATGTATGCATACATATGCAGATATATCTGTGTATATCAATGTAAATATATATATATATATATATATATATATATATATATATATATATATATATATATATATATATATTTATATGTTACAGTAAATATACACATGCATATACCTAGGTTATGTTACAGCAGTTACGGGTAACATATGTTCAGACCGGGAATATGTTGGTGGGAGGTCCAATAAACAAAGTCTACCTCCCACCCCACCCCCCCCCAGCTAGGCCGGTGAGACAAACAGACACGCAATTAAGGTAAATACACCACTGCTTCCCTGACCACCGGCAGGAAACTACCAGTGGGAGAGATCTATAAGGTCTACACTTTAAACATGGACAGTGATGTCCCTTGTGAGACACCAAAAATTTTCTTCTTGTAGCCAAGCCCTGTAAAGATTGCTGCAACCAAGATGTAGCTGTACACGGACCAGTAGGTTGTGCAAGCCTGATAACACATGGGTTGACACAACATTCGACACGGGGAGAGTGGACAGTGTGTAGGGGTGTGTTCATACCACACCTGCTCCCACAGTAAGGATGAGTGCTGTAGAGGAGTGGCAGGTAGGGGAACTATGGGTATGCGGTTATGGGCCTAGATGTGCAGGTGTTGGCTGGCAGAGACATATTAGGACTGCCCCGTGGATGTAAGTAATATTCCGATGTGGGTATAGCAGACACCCATACCTCCAAAACCTTAAGAGCACATCTACTGGATAGTCCATAAACCACTGGGGGAACACATAGGGACCATATCATTGAACTGTCCCTGATTACCATGGACGTCCGTGATTACGAATCAGAATCTAACACAGTCCCAACTAAACCCTCCTAGAACTAGTAATATTAGGAGGAAAGGTGGCGGAATACAGGTAATGAATAATGACAGCATGTAAGTGTCATAAACAGCATGTACCTCAGACAATGTGTATGAAAACATATGTGCTCTGGGTCCGTCAATGTGTCAGGTTAATAGCACCAAACTTCTAAATGTGTCCCTCAGGTTGTTATGCAGTGTCCCTGATTCAGTGTTCATTCATCCCCATTCGTATGAGAGGTCTGCTAGTGAAAGAAAGCGCATTTTCCGCCGACTACCTTAGAAAGATGATAGAATAATAGGGTTGGGGTTACCACCTGTCCACCTTTGCGAGGGACACTCCCCTTTGGGCATTTGTGTCCTGCAAAATAAATGTAATTATGGCAAATGTCCTGTGATTTAGGGCAAAGATTTCCTATATTGTCTGTAGTAGTTGCATAAAACAATTATTTTGTATCTGAAACACCTAAATGTTATAAGAAACAGTATAAGTAACTATAATGCTACAATAATAACCTTTTATTTAGGCAAAACAGTGAAGTACTCTCCTTTGTACTAGCTGTGGGTATGTTTTGCCCTGCAAAATCTGACACCTCTACATAAAGGTCCTATAGGGTTGCCACCTTTCAAATGCCCAAAGTGGGACATGTTCTGTAGAAATGTCAGACTTTCCAGGACAAAACATACCTACAGCCATGCATAGTACAGAATTATACTTATTTGCACAAATAAAAGCTTATTCTAGTAACATTTGAATTGCCTATGCTACTTCACATAACATATAGAAGTTTCATATATAAAATAACTGTTTTATGCAACTATTAAAGAAACGTAGAATATAATATTGTCCTGTAATCAGGACATTTGCTCTGTCTTGATTATTTTTGCAGGACACAACTGCCTAAAGAGGGACTGTCCCTCACAAAGTGGGACAGGTGTTAACCCTAAAGTCCCACCTTGGCCAATTGAAAAGGTGGCCAACCTATAATAGGTATGTGGTAGCATGACTCAGCCAATGGATGTGGATCCCAAATCCCAATTACTTGTCTCTATTGAAGAGTCTCGGTTCCATGTATCAGCCAGATGGGAGCAGATTGTATGAGGAACACACAAATAATATGATTAATTCACCGGACAGGCCGCTGATTCCGTACAGTCGAACGCCATGCCGTCGCCTAATGGGCAGCCATTCCCGATACTGTAGTCATGTAGTCTGATGTAATAGGCATCACAAGGTAATATTGTGGTCCTCGCTCCCACCCAGGGGTGTGAGTCACAGATGCAAGTACCAATGTCGGTGCATTTGCAAGTGCGGGAGCAAGCAGGTGTAAGCGTGTTTGGCTTCCAGTATGCGAGTATTGTACTCGTAAAGCAATGTAGAGGCTAACCAAGTGTAAGAAGCTGTAACCAGAGGTCAGCAGTGCTTAATACAGTGTAAACCCATGCACACCCACTCGCAACTGCTTTACTCCCTCCGTATCCAAGGGGCTTGTTCTGCCCTGCAACCAAATAAATGTCCTCTGCAAGGGTCAGAACCAGGACCCTGCGCACACAGCTAATGTGAATTACCAATATGCCATGGCAGATATACAGGCAACAGACAGTACCACAAACATTTCATACAGCGCAGTCATTCAACAGTATAGGAATGTATCCCATCATGTAGATGTATATGTGAGTGTTTATGTCCAGCATATAGGTACATACATATATAGAGATATATCAGGAACATACCATGTGGCAACAAAGCATTACAAATGAATGAAATGGGAAACACCAGTAATGCCTGTATTATGTAGTGGTGTTGCTCTACGTGATCTCAAGACTCCCTCATACAGACATGTGTCATTTGTACAAGCAAATAATTGTACATTGGCTGTATACATCACTCTGTGCATGTAATGTACATTAACACAACAGTACCTGCCAATCATTATGTGTGAACATTACTCTTGCAAGGTGCTGTGTGCAACATCATCATCATGATAAAGGTAAATAGGGTAACTATAGAGGGACTGGTAGTGTTGTGTGTACAATGGGGTCATCCTCATCACGTCTACCTGGACCATGTAGGAGTGATGTGCATACCAGGGTCGTGTGCCCAAGGGACAGGGGTGAGGATAACAGGAGTATGTTGTGATGCATATTACAAGGGTTTCATGTGTCCAGTGGGCATGCGTGTGTAATGGACAGCTATGTATAGGGCAGATGTTGTCCTAGGAGTCTATTGGCCTTATGTTTCCGTAGGTGAGGGTCGGATGTAGGGGAAGGAGTGTAGGTATGGCCATGGAGGATAGGTAGGATCACAGAAAAGGCAGCATACAGGGTTGGTATATGACACATGTGGGGGGGATACACCCCAGACGGGGATGGGTGTTCGGCATTCACAAGCCCAAGGGAAAAGTGGGATGGAGGTCCCCAGCCATGGGCAACTGCCACTGCACCTAAACAGCTGCAAAGGAGGCAGTGCTGGGGGCTGTCCAGGAGGGGCAGCATCATCCTGTAAATGTGAGACTCCGCACTTGAGCCACCAACGCAACACATCCAGGACCGCACGACAGCAGACATGTACCTGTCTGGTCCCGCTCCCAGGGGGGACAAGCTCCATCCTCAGTGGTGGTACCGCCAGAAGGTGGTGCAGTGCCAACAGAGGTTGATGTCCAAGGCTGGGCCCCAGATGTGCTAATGCCTAGTGCCATGGTCAGCTGAAGTGGGACAGGAGGTTCTGCCGGGGCCTCCCAACCCATTCAGCCTATGGTGTTGCAGTTTAAACCCACATATGGCTTAGTGATAGATAACAGCATACTGGATTACCTACGACAGTATGCATAGATAACACCATTAACCCAACACAACAGCATACAGGATTACCTACAAAAGTATACATAGATATCACCATCAAACCAACACAACAGATGGTATACATTTGCAGAGGGAGCACAACACATGCATACATACTACATGCCATCAGTACAATGTGTAGTAGATGTGTGACCACAGCTATGAACAGTTGCCCATTATTGGCTTGTCACTGGGAACCCCAGACAGTGTCTGTCATACCACTGTCTCATGTGACACATGTCCAGTCAGGGATGCAATGGCAGTAACACATCCCTATCATCATGTACTGTCTGCAATCCTCACACCATGCTTCTGCTGTGCACAGATGTGTGTTCAGTGTGTAACACAGGAAACAAATGGTTGCACACACTGACCAGTTCACAGATGGTCCTACATCTGGGGTCCCTCATGAACAGAGTACTGTCATGTCTGTATTATAACATGCAGAATAGCCATTACCACACACATGTTAAACAGGCAGTAGTCTCAATGCAGCATAGCTACACTTACATGCTGTAGTCATGTGTGGTACATCACCCTCCTGTCTTTAGGCTATTTCCCACTGTGGAAAAAGTTTGAGGTACATCCAGATATCATCTGTGATGCCGTGTCAGAACACCACATCCAAGTACCACTCACAGCGACTATCATGGCCAAATAACAACATGTTTTCCCTAGATAGTGTACTGTGTTTATCATGCGGATGGCTATGGGAACACCATCACAGATGTACCACATGCAGTCAGCTAGAGGAGGACTGCAATAGGTGCAGAGGCCATCACCTGACCATGTCCATCACTTACGATACACATGCCGCTGCTGTGCAGGTGTACTCCTTCACATGCACCAGAGAGTGTGTGGGTGGGACAGGCAAAGTACACCAGGGAAGGGCTTGGAGACTTAACCCTAAGCATTGTCTGCCACATGCCAAACAGTAGAGGGGTCAAACCCCTGACTGACTACTCATTACTATTACATGTGCATGCCGTTACTACATGTGCCACAAAGGCAACATGTTGCTGTGCTGTAAGAACATATATGTGTGTAGGTGAGTGACATCTGCAACAGAGATATAGTAGACATACATTAGGTGTGGCACACATGGCTGTCCACGTGAATGGATGTCATTGTCAACACAACCATACTCTCTAAAGGACATGCATTGACACTCTTTGCCAGGGCCACAAATACACAACCTAACTACTTAGTTTGCCACACTGCAGTAATGCACAGGACTACATGCACCACAGGGGATATCTGCAGGTTCTATGGGCTAGGGCATGTGAAAGTGTTTGACATCTGTTGGTATGCCAACAAGGGTTATACTGGGAGTGACTGTGGTTGGGAGCATCACAACCCGCATGCAGACACAAGGTGCCAGTACTGGCATGCAGGTATGCATTGCTTCATGGGTATGTAGTGGTTGGCTGTGCAAGATGGCTGTACAAGGCTGGGTGAGGGGTAATCCTTGGCATCGTGTCAACCGACAATGGTGTGCAGTGCAGGGGTGTAGTGTCTGCAATGTCCCACACAGATGGGTACTGCATGATCTGGCCTGACATCCTGGTTACCAGTGTGTATGGCCATAGCTTTGCAATGCATGCCATGTCTGTGCTTGATAGTCCTTCACATGGACATTGCCTGGGATGTGCATGTCCCACAATACTGTACAGTGATATGTACAGGTGTACCTGGTTTGGCGGGCACATGTTGTGTACACAGCCTGTTATCCCCCGCTATGCCAATACTGGCCTGGTGTGGCGAAACCTGCTTATAGTGAGCAGGTCGACCCTGCACCTGCTTTGATTGTATGATACAGGTATTCTGTGGTGTCAGTGGCATGGGTCCATACAGGGCACATGTGTACAGCATTGTCTGGCCTCTGTGGATCACATTTGATGGCACCACATATGTTGCAGGCATCCAGTGTGGAACATCGTGAAGGCACAATGTCCGCATATATGTGCCTATTGCACCGCTGTACAGGGTGCCATGTGCAGACCACTGCATTCACACCATGCCTACTATCTGTCATCAATGTGCATGGTACTAGCAGCATAGTGGGATATCCTAGGCAAGTTTGTTTGTGCATGGCACATGGGTGCAGGACATATACCGGGTACTAGTAGAGCTGCATACTTTGTTCACCAGGCCTTTTGCCAGATGTATGGGTATGGCTTGCCAACACAGTCCCATGGCTGACTGACAGCTGTACTCCTCATGAGGTGGCCAATGTGTCATAAGATGGACAGCATATAGCAAAACTACAAAATCTGCTCCCAAACATGTCCAATGGTAAGACAATCATGGCCACCTCTACACAGGCTCTGACATTCAAACACACACTTGCCATGTCCTGTATACAAACCCCTGCCTACCATATCACACTGCAGGAATACGCTTTTAGGGCACGTGCTATGGTGAATACTGGGTTGCAGCATGCCTACAGGTGTTTATCTAGGTGGGTGACAACAGCAGGAATGATAAAGGTGGTCATGTGATTTGTACAGAGTGTGTATACTCTACAAAGCAGTGTACTAGTCTTACGCAGGCAGAGATACACACAAACACACACACACACACACACACACACACACACACACACACACACACACACACACACACACCTGGCATGTCTGGGATTAGAACACTGACCTAACTACTTTAGCACAGTACAGCATTATGCAGTTACAGAATGCACTACCCAGATTACTGGGACACAGCACTCCCAGAGTGTATTTGTAGATGGGTGACATCATCAGCCTTGCCAAAGTTGGGTATAAGAATTGTATGGAGTGTGAGCAGTCTAAAAGCATTTTTCAGTCCTCAGGCAGATGGGGACTCACACACACACACACACACACACACACACACACACACACACACACACACACACACACACACACAAAACTGCATTGTATGCTTATGCTAACCAGTGCTATATGTGTAGCATTCATAATCACAGCTGCTCACTGTAGATCCAACAATGGGGAGTACTGACATCTGTGCAGTGAGGAACACCTGGCTGATGGCTCTGTAGTGCACAATAGCACTACCACCATATAACTCAGAACCAGACATATGGACAATAACACAGGTACAGACCGCTCCAGGTGGTGGTGTCCCCACATACATAGAGGCCACTCACATGTACTGACCGGTACCCCCATGAAAGGCATCACAGATGAGTCATGTGCAGGACACAGTGTCACATGCGGCATTCTAGGATGTAAACCTCAGACACCACGATGCCCTCAGACCACCAACACACATTCATACATGTTGTAGGACATATAAGAGTACACCACCATGTGACCCTTGACCAGTGGACTGTACCAAGCTCTACATCAACTGTAGAGAGTACCCATGTACTGACACAGTTGCATCATGTGTTATGCAATGCAATGATACCACTGTCTGTAACCAGGTCAGCTGTACACATACCAGGGGCCCTCGGTTATTTACAGCATTAGCAGATGACTGTTGCTGTACACCAGTACACACCCTCATGTTTGAATATGACATACATGTACCTGCCCTGGGTATGTACATGCCACACACACACACAACATACATGTAAATAGCATAGCTGTTGTTGTCTTTTGTGCAAAAAGGTGGCTACAGCCATTACACACATGCACATGGAATGCAGGTCCATGGCTGCTGAATGCTAACAGTACATAAGGTGTGATATCAATGTTGACAGAGGTGACATTCCCTCTGTACCAGTCACCCATTACACCTGTCATATCATACAACAGTCCATGTGTCATGTCCACCAATTGCAATGCCTACAAACATGCCCAAATGACAGGATTGTAGGACCTACACACATGTACATGTAGTGGTGTGTGTTCAGATACCATGCATGTGCAGTTGCTGATGTATGCAGGTGACATGTATCTTAGTACATCATGAAGTTGCAATGCAGCTTCAACATTGACAACTGTATATGGCGATATGCTGAATGTATGGAAATATGTACCTCAAGTATGCACAGATGCATGGAAATAACTAAGTGGTGGGGCATTATTTCAGATGGATGTTTCCTGAGGACAGCTCACAGGTGTATCACAAGCGGTCCTACAATAACCTGTGTAACCGGTAAGCAATGGTTTCATTAATTGAAGGACATAACACACAATGTAGACAGCGGTCAGGGTGACACCAAAGGTAAATCACTTGACACCTGTTAACAGTTAAGATGTCCCATGTGCATATATCAGCACTGTTGCCAAAGGAAGCATCAGTACACTTTGTAATGCTTGTAATACTGCTATACGTCTGTCATACATATCATGAGCTAGGCAGGTATTTGATTCACAGTACTGGCATGTGTGGTTTAGTGTGTGTCCATATATGTCACGTATGGTGGGGAATACATCTCAATTGTTACTCACTCTCCTGTACCCTAGTGTACACATCTGTACAGACTGCAATGTAGAAAGCAGGACATAGGCAGGGTGTGTGTATCTGTATGTGCATGACATAGGTGTATGCAATACTGAATGCCACAGTGTGTGTATGTGTGTGTGTGTGTGTGTGTGTGTGTGTGTGTGTGTGTGTGTGTGTGTGTGTGTGTGTGTGTGTGTGTGTATGTATGGCTGTCTGGTCCCTGGAGTAAGGATGTATGTTACCATACTGAACTGATAAGACCCCTACCCCCATCCAGGCAATGCAATCTACTATCCATGTTGATGTCCCCAATCTTAGGCCGTACTGACTACCTGTACATGTGTATTCTCTGTGGCTCGTCATGTAGGTGCACAGTACTGTAATGATGATTTGCACATAGGCAGGGGTCCTCACCTCAACAGTAGCAACTGTGAGTGAGTGTGTGTTACTGTGTCAGTGAATCCGTGAATGTGTGGATGTGTTACTGTGTCACTGAATACATGTGTGTCAATACCTGAGTGTGTGGGTGCAGTTGTGTGTTGGCAACCTGTCATGGGAACGTGTATTACTGATTCCCAATGAGGCATCACACTTCCCACTGGCCTCTACCCTTGCAATCAGCTAGACCGCTCTCTTACCTCACCACTCCATGTAACTGTACCTGTGATGTCACCCAGGATGGATGTCACATCTGTAGCCACAGTAGCTTAATAAACAGCTATCATGCTCTTGGATCAGTAGACATGTTTGGAACGTGGGACATTCTCACTGTTATGTGGCAGCTACATGTTGCATGCTGGTATATTCATACATACCTGTGAGTAGTCCACATTGACATATGGGACACTAACTGCAAACATTGACATCCACCGGCACATGCAATTAGACCTGAAGGAGGAAAGCAGAACATCATGAGCAACATGCAGTTACTGTTGTTACATGAGACACATACTGTTAACAGTACGAAATGCATTGTACACCTGTAGTACATGATATGTCTGCTGACTGTCAACAGTACAACAATTGTAAACTCCACTTATCTTCCTAGTTTGTTCACCCTGTGCATCAGACCATATGAGCATGTTCCTGCACTGATGGTGTGGATGTCAGGGATGCGGCACAGGCATTATCATATGCACAGGATGATAATGTTTGTCAGAGGCCTAGGCTGCACCATTGGATGACATCATGTGTATGGGTTTGGGCCTTTGATCTAATTGGGCGTGTGTGGATGTTATGCATGTGTGTGTTGTGGAGCCCTACATATGTTTCCAGTGTGTGCGTGTATGTATGCACACAGTTCTGGCATGTGTCTAGCCTACACATGGGGTATTATTGACAGCTGCAGACTGTACAGGCCAGGTTTTACAGTTCACAGTGTCCGGCCACGGACATGTGACCTGTGCCTCTCAGGGGTTGCAAGGGCACTACCAGGCAGAGGTGCAGATTGGGTGCTGTCTGATGACATGTGTCCACTGGAACCGTGTCCCTGTTGGGACCGTCCAGGGTCATGTGCACGTGGCCTGCTGTGTCGTGGTGTGGACAGCACAGCACCAGATGCACTGCTGCTGCTACTGCCACTATGGGAGAGGACATGTGAGGTAGCTCATACATGTAGACCTGAAGCAGGTGATGTAGCAGGCCTACCTTCATGTGCCCGATGCCTCACTCCTACCAGATGTTCCAACACAGACAGCTCATGCTCGCGGATTGTCATGCCACAGTCAAGGACTCCAACCATGTCACCCAACTGTCTATCCAAAGGTTCAGCAATCTGCTAGTGAGCATTTACCATTGCCTGGATATTGTTGTTTAAAGAATGGACAGCAGCCCTCTGAAGCCCCTGATCTTCTCTGTTGTGCCATTCAGCACATGCCTGTGCCTCCATTACAGCCTGAAACATGCGCCTGGTGACACCAGCTGCTGCACTCTGTCTTGCAGGAGCATGTTGGCCAGAGGTCCTCCTACGAGCAGCACTGGCCACTTGCCTGTGTGGGGCACCACCAGTCAGTTGTAGGCACACCTTCCATAGTCCCCACACTTTCCTGTTCCAAGCTACCAAAAGCCAACTGTCCTTCCTCTATGGCCACTGGTGATGGGGTATTTGCAGGCATGAGATCTGTGTGCAGGGATGAGGGGGCTATAGGTGGAATGGCAACCAATGGCATAGTTTCAGCCCCTGACAACCCTGCCTGTGCCTCAATCATATGTTCATCATCACTGCTAGAGTCTGTGGGGACACTAAAATCAGATGGACCACAGGAGGGCAATGCACCTACATCAAGTGTGAGGGCAGACAAGAACTGTACATTACAATCTATACAATAGACACAGACACACAAGCACACACGCATGTGACATGACAGAAGGCATGCAACATGCATGTGATACAGCAGACGGCATGCAGCGCAGACAATAATAGTGGTAGTTATCATACATCCCTGAGTTGCACACAACTGCATGCATGTGTCATAGCAGACGGCATGCAAATTACACAATCATAGTAGTAGTTAGCATACATCCCTGTGTTACACCATGTAGACCAGCACAGGTTAACAGTACACCTGCCTGGTGTGTGGCATATGACCTTGACAATCACATGTAGTATGACATGTGATCTGCTGATGTGTGCAAAGACATGCATACATGTTTAACACAATGGTGTCCTGTCAAATATACAGTGGGGTAATGGTGTCCCAATGCAGTGTTGTCTGTCCGCCCTATAGATATACTGCACATTTAGCTGATGTGCATGGCCATTGCAGGGAATCATGAGGTATCTCTATTGCTATACAGTGTGAGTTACAGACACAGTTCATAGCCATGACTGTGTTCAGATACAATAAATATATACTGTGGAATGTGACCCACGTCACTGAGGTGCATACCCACTAAACCATGATGTGGAATGTGTGACACAGATCACTGAAGGGTATATGGATGACACCCATGCACATCTGCAACCATATTGCTGCTGCCTGGCAACTATGGCCAGATATGGCAAACACGTCAGTACACCATGTCCCAAATGACATCTGTGTACCACAGACACACACACACACACACACACACACACACACACACACACACACACACACACACACACACACACACACACACACACGAGGAGCAAGTATGACATTGATGTCTGACACCTGCAAGGGGAATGTACTGTATCTGTGGGCTGATGTGGATACTGTACATGTGACTGCTGTCATGTCATGACACCCTCAAGATGTTCAACACATCTTATGTGGTCGATTGATGTCACGCCTACACAAGATGTGCACAGGCTTGTAGAATGTCTGGTGTTCCACATCTGCAATACAACCATTATACAAAGGCCATAGTTGGACCATGTGTAGCCATTGTACGACAGGGTGTACACACAAGCATATCACATCTACTGTGTGTGTTGCTTCATGTCTCTGGCCATCCTCCATGGCCATGTGTGTACATGTGTTGGCCAAATTATTGTGACATGTGTCTATTTCACATATCTGTGTTGTCCCATATGACATACACCCATAGATGTCATATGCTCCACTGACAACAGGGTTATGCAGACAAAGGGTGGTATGTGGGATATGTTTTCAAGTTAGTTAGGCAGTGTTGCAGCCAGACCACTAGATGTCATGGACATGTCAAGATAGCACATCACATTGTGTGACATTCATAGCAGGGCTATGATCCACACCAGTGAATCCTGTGGGCTGGCCATACTCCAGCCCACTGTGTAGTACTGCTTGCATTCCCTTCATGTGTAGTTATGATCTGTAGTACATGTCCCTACAGTGAACAGCACCTCCACCATTGTATGCACAGCTGTCCACACATCTGGCAATGACAGTTTGTGGGGATTCATGTTGGTGATTCATATAGTTTGCAAGTGTTGCACATGGGTAGTCATTGTGATGCACTGCAGGTCCGACCTGTATATTGTGACAGGACCATACATTATGTGTACATGTGGTAAATGACCACATGGCAGATAGATCTGTGCATTACAATGCCTGTTAAATAATAACAGTCTCACCTGCAATGGGCTGCTGTTGCAGCGGAACACCAGAGGTACCTAAATAGGAGTAACACATCAGTATGAGCATTAATTATGCTTGTATGATGGCTACAGGGTGCAATGTGCATGTTAACACATACACCAGTACATTAGACTATACTATGGTGTATGCACATGTGTGCATACACAGAGTAGCATACTATAGTATGCGGCATGTGTGTATACATGCCTTGCATATGATGTTACATTACATTTTGTACAGTGACACATGCAACTATATGGAATATAGTTGTTATAGGTGCAGTACTGACTTACCAGGCAACTCCAGGCTCAGTGGTTGAGAGACACCCACCTCCACAATATTGGCTAAGGCTTGTGGATGTTGTTCTGCAGGTGTCCCCAGGTTGGCCAGTAGCTCCTCGGTACGTATGAGTGGGGGCTGGGTTGGTGGTCCACCACCTGTTGCACCTTGTTCCCTGGTGATTGCATTTGCACACTGTTTCGCCCATCTAATGAGGTCTGTACAGTGTCTGTGCACCTGCTTGCATGTGCGGTTGAGGCCAGCCACATCATTAACCCTCCTGCAAAGTTCCATCCACAGTGCATCCAGCTGCTGTGCATCCTGTGGCACATGGCTGAACAGGATATCATGACTGTCATGTAGGTATGTGATGAGGGCCTCATCTTCCAAGTGAGTATAAGGGGGTAGCCTTGCACACGGCATAACTGGAAGACATAATGATGCAGACAGGTCACAGTAACTCACAGAGACATACAGAGCTACAGCTGAACATACATGTGTATCACGTTTATTACGATTAAATAGTTGTATTTGCAAATCTACATGACACTGACACCACTGACATGTTTATGTCACACACATGTGACACTCAATGGTGAGTGGATATTATCACCATATATGTGTGTGTGTCACCTGATTACATTGCCCATACTCCATGTGGATGCTGTCTTGATGTGGGCATGTCTGCTTGTCTGTACTGGTATTCCTACCTATCAGCACATGGCTGAATGTGTCCACATTAATGCAGTCAACCTTGATGCTGTGTATATGTCACATATGAAGACTTACACTGCCTTAACAGACATTACTTGTGACCCTGCAGACTTGCTCACGTAAGGTTTTACATGTATGTGTTCTGCCATATACATCTACACGGCACTGTACAGCAATTCAACATCCTGCCATGTATCACCTGTGTTGCACATGTGATACACATGGGACACTGGCTAGCCAGATGGTATTTTCAGGGATGGATATCAACTATAGCATGTACAGTCAAAGTCAACTAGTAGAGTATATACCATGGGCCATGTATGAATCTAGGATGAAAGGTTACCTGCCTGTAGATGACAGGCGGGTCTCTGGGGCCAGGTGGAGCAGTGCCACATTACTGATCCAGTGGTTAATGATACATTTACCATGCGGTCATCACACCATGTCTGAGAGAGGAGCGATGTGCAGCTTTGCTGGACAGGAATGAATAGTATGGCAGGACTATATAAAGTGTATGGGACAAGGATCTGTCCAGCATGTGGTGATCCTAGTACTAGGAAGGTGGATGTCCATGAAGTATCTGTTTGAGATCAGGATGTGTACATGTAGCATGTCCAACATCACTGGGTTGGACATGGATTTATTCAGGGTATGCATCATGCTACATAGTGGAGATAGGGAATGGGAAGGCTGGTGTAGGACATCTGTACATGGCCAATACCCCCTTAAAGGAAATATGTGATCTGATATGGGTCACTTGAGTGTTGAGTATGGCTGAACAATGATCTATATACTCATGGATGGCACCCTGTCATGATTAGGGGTGCCACTTACAACTACCTGACTGGTGTGGGGAAGTAACTATCAAAGGAAAGACTACTGTCCAGCTGCATCCCATACACATACAGTTTCCATTATGTTGACTGCATTTGCATTTGTTTCCTCCCCTTTCCTGTAACTAGTTTAGTCCAGATACAGATTCTTAGTTTTAGCACTTGAATTTGCTTATTCACGCTCAGCACCTGTTCAGAACTTGTAACCACTACATAAGTTACTAATTACTATAGCACTCAATCTTCCTCATTACCTAGAGGTAAACAGATTTTGTACATACTTTTCTCACTTGCTTAGAGTAAAATAGCTCTTTTACTCACTTTCCTCACTTATCTAGGGGAAATTAGTTTTATATTCAGGCATGTCCAAGGGTCAGCTGCCAGTGTTCTCTCCTGTCTATCTGATGAATCTGGACATCTTGAGGCAATGTAGAAATTGCCTCATGTACACAGACAACCCTCTCCGCCTACCACCCAACACTACAACCTGTGAGAGATGCACTTATCTAGCCAAACTGGTGATAAAGCTCTCTCCAACCAAGCCTGACCCTGACAGTCATGTGGAGAAGGTAAACATTCGCACCACACCACACTCATCACATAGTCTCACTGAATCCACCCCACCATTAACTGAAAAAACTAATCGTATACCAACTCATTAGCTCAATGCTTTCTGGAATTCATAAATACCAATGCCCTGGATCAACATATCCACACACCCACCAGGAGCAACAATATCCTAGACCTAGGCATTACCAACATGAGTGACCGGTGTTCCACACCTAAAGTCAACTCCTCGTTGGTCCAATCTGACCATAAGCTGAACACTGTTGATATCCACATCCCGCCCCCACCCCCCATTAAGGGAACCACAGTATAATATGTCTACAAAGCCAACTTCATGCTTCTTAAGACAGATGTGGTAAACGTCATGGCACCCATGCAGATGGACTATACTGTTACAACTGCTGAATCCTACACAAATGCACTCTATAAGCACTTACACGAGTGCATGGATCATGCTATCCCAAACAGAACCGAGATGCTATACTCCTAATTAAGGAAGCCAATCTGGTGGTCCCTTGCCATAAACAAACTGTACAACAGGAGGAAGACACTGTTGCAAAAGAGAGTACAATCCCATGCATGGAGGAGCTCCCTGGTCAGACTCAGTAAGAAGGTGGGATCCCTTATAAGATCCTCCAAAACTAGCTACGAAAACAAAACCACCACTAATCCCAACAACAACCACAAAGAATTCTATAGCTATGTCAAATATCTCGATATCAACACTCAGATCTGCTCTGAGTTACAGCACAATGGCACGATCATTACAGAACCAACTGATATTGCCAACATCCTGGCAAATAGGTTCAGTGCTACCTTTCCCCATCTCACCTCCTAAAGGGCCCATATCTATACAGGAAGAGTGCAGAGTCCATGTACTCACAACTATGCAGGTAAAAGCTGCACACTCTAAAGATAATATCACAGCATCCATGGGACCGGATAACATCCCAGGCTGTGTTTTACATGAACTTCAGAATGTACTGGCTCCCCACCTATGCACCACATTCAATAATAGCCTCGCATCAGGCTTTGTGCCCCCTGAATGGTGCACAGCAACAGTTATCCCACTCCACAAAGGTGGCACCACAACGGACTACGAGACCTATTGCCCTATAGGCCTGACTAGCCTGGTCTGCAAGGCTATGGAGCACATCATCATGAATCTCAGTCAAAGAGACATTGGGTACCTCCAAACCTTTGACCTCTCCCAGTTTGGCTTTGTTAAGGGCAGACCATGCATCCTAAACCTGGTGGACTTCTTAGACACAGTTACCAAGGCATTAGATGAGGGTAAGGAGGTCCACACAGCCTACCTAGATCTCTCAAAGTGTTTCAACACCATTCCTCATTCTGGTATTATCGACATACCCATCACCCTGAACATTAACCCCTATGTCATGTGATGGTTTGCAAAGTGGCTCACGGACATAACCTACACAGTGGGAGTTGCATATCCTAGGTCTGACTGTATACCAGTTACAAGCAGTGTCCCCCAGGGCACAGTGCTAGGACCCCTCATATTCGGTATATAATTCTCTGACATACAGGCAAGCACAGGAGGGCTTTGGCTGAAAAGGTTTGCAGATGACTGCAAACTAGGGGACATAATTGCTTCCCCAGCTGTTACAGACACCCTCCAGAAGGGTTGCACTGAGATGGATACCTGGTGTCAATATCATGGCCTCAAGCTGAATGCCAAAAAGTGCATACTCATCCCCTTTGGATATAACTAATTACCCACGGACTACCACATAGGTGCTAGTCCCCTACATACAGAAAAGGTAATAAGGGATCTAGGAACCCCAGTAGATAGCAATCTCTCGTTCGATACCCATAATGACAAGGTGGTTAGAATATCCTTCTATGTGGCCCCCATAATCTCTAATGGGTTCGCATCCAAAACAAAGGAGGCCATTGTGCTTCTCTACTCATGACTTATTAGACCCATTAAAGGATACAACACCCCATTTGGGATGTACCTTACAAGACAACTGCAACAGCTTGGAAGACCACAACAGTACTACACCAAGAGGATTACTGACCTCAAACAGATGACCTATACAGCCCAACCTAAGAAACTCCAGCTGTACTCGGTTGCATACTGCATACTCACAGGTGATTTCTGCTTGACATACAAGGCCCATGTCCAACTCAGTATTGCTGGATATACTCCATCTAAACAGAGGCCCCTGAGAGCCACATGCTCTATGGATATACACCTAACCACAACAATGACTAGGACATGCTGGACGGATAGATTCCTGACCCGGAGACTCCCCATGCTTTGGAACATGATTCCAGTGTACATCAGGCAGGGCCCCTCACTATCACTCTTCAAGGGAAACCTTGATGGGTGGATGGGAGACAGACATGTTCCCCGGGGATCACTGCAGTGGCTCTGCTGGACAGAGGCACAGGAAACTAATAGCTCTGCCTTTCAGAGGCACAGTGAACTAACCTATGGGGGTGGCGAAAGTCAACACACTCTAGCTAGGCTTATAAATACCCTTGGCAAGACAGCCTAGTACATACCTTTGCGCTTATTACATGTCTTATGTGCATGGATAGTTAACTAGCTCTTCCATTTTACTTTGCTATCATGCTGATAAACTGTTGGGTGACTACAAGTCATATGTATCCTGTTATTGTGTATTGTAAATGCCAATAGACATAACTAATGTTTGCCTAACATAACAGTAATGCTATGTAACTTGTAATACATATCTGCCTACCATACTGTACATTACACAGTTATTGGCACAATATCCCACAATGCAAATCATAATTGCACAGTGGGCCAACCTTCGACATGTTATTCTCAGTAATACACCTATACATATGCCTACTGTTACAATATATCAACATATACTATCCCCTGTTATAGCACATACTTGTTGGACCAGCCCTGCCACTGACAGTGGCTGGTGAGGAATATTTGTGTTCAAAGCCCTTATATAGCATCTCTTGTGGAGTATGCGGTGTTTGCCTTGTGACCTACAGCAGTACACACATAAAAACTACAAGCGTTACTATGCTCAACTATACATCACTACAAGATAACTGTTTCCACTATATGGATTGCGTGCACTTTAAATATTACAGTACAGGTACTACATACATAGACATACTGAGTGTTCTCCATACCTTATTAGTAACCTGAGGTGTCGTTGACTGTTAATTCAATCCTTTTCAGTTTGTGTTTCATTAGTCTTTGTAATGCTCTGCTGGTATATAAGGATGGTTTGAATGTGTGATAAGCCATACTTTTCTAGCTAAATATCGGTAACGTGCTATCCTGACCATCAATTGGTGTTCCAAAGTAGTTAATTAGATGCACATCAGCTGTGCAGCTTCTCCATTAGCCAATACCATGGCAACAGTGGTGCATAATTGAGTACTCCACTTGTGCCTTGTCCGTTTGCCTTACTTTCGAGGAAGACAGCCTGAATGTGTTGTTTGTGATGCATTTCAACAGCTATATGGAGACACACAGAGATATATTAGCTTCATGACTCCCGTGGATTGTGTGTAATGGCTAGACAATGTTGCTCTACATGTGAGTACAGCTGTTATATTTCAGAACATTGCTACTTATGCAGAGTTTGTTTGTATCTGATACTTCTGCAGATGTTTCAGTCTGGCAAGGATGTTTGGGCAGCTCAAGGCTGTATGGCTATGCATGAACTGTTATGTGGTTTACAGTGTGCTCAACAGACATCCTTGATTTGGTGTACATGTGTATCATACTGTGCTGTTAATCAGTAATTGGTAACACTTCCTGGTGTACACACAACCCTCTGAAACGAGATTAATGCAAACAAACCCTGTAACATCAGCAGCTGTTCCATTGTATAACAGCAACTATTTCACATAGGGCCATGTTAGTGTGTCTCTGACAAGGTATGTTAAGGCTTCTGCAGATATTGTACAGTGAGTGAATAATTTGTGATGTTATTACAGTTTGTATTGTAATTTGTTTGGGTGTGGGGGTGATGTTGGTGGGTGTACATAGCAGATGCAGGTGTGCTTTTATACATAATCGATATGTGCGTGAGGGTTCCTTCCCTTTTTGAACACCTATCCTTTAGTGGACTAATACTATGGTAATTGCAGGCTGATTCATTAAAGCACTGTTAAGTGGTTCCTGTATAGCATGCAGGTGATGTTAGTCCTTGAATCCTTTTGGCAATACATCGGAATGTAATAAAGTGTTGCTACATGAAAGCTGTGTATTTCTGTCATAGGTATTTGCAGTCACTGGAGTTCTGTTGGTGACTGACCCTCTTTGGCTAGGGTTGCCATCTTTTCATATGGCCACTGTGGGACATTTTCGGGACACACATCAGATTTCACAGGCCGACACAAACCCACAGTCAGTATAAGGGATAGAACTTTCCTTTCTTGCCTAAATATAAGCTTATTTTTGGAGCAGTTTAGTTGCTTATCCTGTTTCTTGTAACATGTAGGTATTTTAGATACAGAAAGAACTATTGTATGCAACTATTACATTACATATGGGACATAATTATGTCCTACAATCTCAGGACATTTGCCACGTTTAATATATTTGGTCAGGACACAACCGCCCAAAGAGGGACTGTCCATCGCAAAGTGGGACAGGTGGTAACCCTATCATTGGCTCATGTCCATAGCACATATTTGTAATAGTGTATAGGCATATACTCTTCATATCCTTTGTTCATAAAGGTTGGTCGTGGCGGAATGTGTGATTGTTAGGGTCCATGTTATACTCATATATGAACACTTCAACCACTGTATATGGGATACCTATGGAATTCCAAAACCACACAATTCTGACGTCCACAGTACCGGGCCCAGACTCCCAAACACCACATTACCGACAGCGACAGTAACTCACGAAAGTAACACGAACATGGAACACACACACGCACACACAGACACACTGCTACCCACCACATCCAAACAAACCATCCTACACTCCGTATGGGCAGGTGGGCAAGCCCCCCTACACCCCCCATGTGGGTGTCTGCGCCCCCCACACCCCCCTACTTTAATATTCTACCTCCTAGGTCGCACAAACAGACGCACAAAGCAAACCCACACCCACATATTACAGTCCCCCAGGAACACACACCACACTCAGAACATTCACTTACACACACTACAGCCCTCAGAAACACACTTACACAAAATAACCTACTTGAACCGCAACACCAGAAGCACTGACTAACTGTCCCTTAACATCATGATTTTAAACCTCGCGCTTCTGGTGTTTCGGTACTCTGATCTTTCGGACTTTAAGCCTCGTGATTATGTGTGTTGGTATGTCAAGCAGTCAGTATGTGGTAGGTATACCATTTATATGTACCTCCATGGTTATGTAGATGTTGTTAAACTATCTATATATCTACATATATATGTATATCCCCATATATTGACATATCTCTCTCTCTCTCCCTCTCTCTCTCTCTCTCTAAATATATATATATATATATATATATATATATATATATATATATATATATATATATATATATATATTAAAAAAAATATATATATATATATATATATATTTTATTATAATTAGCTTTTGTAATACTTGCTGTTTTATAATATCTGTAATAACTTCTGTTTTAACTATGTATGATTTCTTGGAGCTTTTCTCCCCGGGGCCTCCACTGAAAATGGACATGTATCCAGCTAGACTATATATATATATATATATAGATATATATAGATATATATATATATATATATATATAGATATATATATATATATAAATATATATATATATATATATATATATATATATATATATATATATATATATATATATATATATATATATATATATATATATATATATATATATATATATATATATATATATATATATATATATATATATATATATATATATATATATATATATATATATATATATATATATATATATATATATATATATAGCGTACACCTTTCATTGGGTACATGCCAGTTTGTCCTATTTCCACACATTCCAACCTTTTGTGTTTTATCCTGCCAGTATACACAACTGCCATTGGTACATCTCAGGTAGTTTAGTCGTATGTTATTGTGAAGACTGTGTACATGGTTGCGTGTTCTAATCCTGGCAGTTTTAATTTTACTTCTCAGAGGAGGCAATGGTAGTGCAAGGGTGATTAACGCACATTTTAGAGGCTGTGTGTTCCACATGTTTATTATTCTGTGGAATACTACCTATACATGCAAGCTGTGGTTAAGGTATACTATGCAACATGTAAATCATCTGAGAAGATTCCTGTCATGGATAGTCCCCATTATTTGGAACTACATCCCTGATTACATTATACAAAACCCCTCACTAACACTCCAGGGAATCCTTGCAGAGTGGGTGGGGAACAGTGGATACACCCCAGGGATCCTGCAATTGGCTCTGCTCCACAGAGGGAGAGTTAGTTAATCAATGGGGTGGCGACAGCAGACACTTTTTGGCTATTCTTATGAGTGGCCTCGGGCAGTTAGGCATGTACCTACCTATGTATCTATGAACCTATACATACAGTATGGACACATGCTGATAGCTTAATTTGCTTTTCAGGTATTGACTTACCTTGTGCCAATGGCAGTTGTGTGTACAATAGTTGAGGGCTACCTATGTAGGATGCACACAGTAGACCACCTATACATGGCAATTTACAGGTGGTCGTGTGTGTGTGCCATCCATGTTTGGTGTGTGTGCAGGTGGAGAAGGGTGTCAGTCCATATGTGCCTACACTGTCAGTCTGTGTGCTATATGTTCCCTCTTTGCCAAGGCATGGGCATACTGGGCACACCTCCATCTGCCTACTGGGGCTGGCACAGGGTGTTCATGGTCTGAGTCCCTCTGTGCCTGTGGGACCCTTGGCAATGGTGATGGGCTGTGAGGGCCTTCACCATTCTGTCCCTGCTGCAGCTGTTTCTGCAGGATCATATTGTGTAGCATGGCACATACTATGAAGATGTGGGCACATGAGCTTGGAAAGTACTACAAGGCTCCACCAGATATGTCCAAGCAATGGAACCGTGATTTCAGCATCCCAAATACATGCTCTATGATGATTCTGGTATCTGCGTGTGCCTCATTATGGCATTCTTGAGTGGCTGTGTGTGCATTTCTGATGGGAGTCATCATCCACGGTTCCAGTGCATAGCCAGTATCTCCCACCAGTTGGCCATATGGGATGCCCCCCCGGCAAACACCTGATACAGCTGTGAGGCATGCCAGATGTGGGAGTTGTAATAACTTCCAGTGCTGCCAGCACACACATCCATGATAATGCCCTGGGCATTGCACACAACCTGGCAGTTGATGGGGGGCTATCCCTTGTGGTTTATGTAGCACCTACCCTGCTCACTGGGTGGTGTCTTGATGTTTATGTGCGTGCAGTCTATTGCACCCAGTACCTCCGGGTAGTCTGCCACATGATGGAAGAGATGCATATTGCTGGCCAACTCCTCCTGTATTCGGGGGAAGTATATGTGTTCATTGGCATGTGGTAACATGGCATCCAGGAACTGGTGGAGTACCGTGGATGCTGATGCCTGTGAGATCCCCATGATATCCCCAGGTGGCCTTTGGAAGGTACCTGTGGCTAGTATTAACAAGCTTACACATACCTTCATGTCCACTGGGATGGGTTTCCCTCTCTTACTTCTGGCTTTGAGGCGTGGCCTGCACAGCTCAACAAGTTGCTGTATGGTGTCCCTGTTCACCCTGTAATGGTCTACTATCTTCAGATCATGTATCCCCTGGTAGGTTACCCTGGGTCTGAACACTCTTCTCCTTCTCAGGTCCCTGAGATGGTTGTCAGCATCATCCTCACCACCACCGTCAGTCTCCAACACATGCTGGTGAATCAAAGCTATGGCAGCCCCTAACATGTACATATTAAAAGTTCCCCATCTGTATACACCAATGGTGCAGAGTGTCTGGGAATACACAAGAGTGTGTGTGTGGGTCTTTCACACCTTATACTATTGTGCAATGGATGATGCTGGTGTAATTGGGTGTGTATGTGCAATTCCAGCTGTAGGGTATCTTAATTATTGGTTTTACAGTAGGTACTGCTGTTGTAGAGCCTTTGGTGTTGACTTATGCTTGGCTGCCATGATTCATCTTTTGCCCTTTACTTCACTTTTCAACCCGATTCCCCTCCCATTGTCAGGCATGCATCCAGCCGCCTGCTTTCTTGTTTTGTACTTTCACAACCCAGGATTGTGTTTGGAAATGTGTTATGTAGCTGATCTACTGCAAGTTTGCTTTGTTCTGCTGTGACAGTTCTCTTTTCTTTACTGTATGGCACCTCCCCTTTCCTGTTCTGCAGGTAGCTACTAGCAGCCTTGTTACCTTTTGTCAATGGCCCACTGTGAGTTCCTAGGTGTTAACTGCTCATTTGTACTTCAATTACCATGCTGCAGCATTTCCTTATTGTCTTCCTGTATCCTTCCTGTTTCAGCTGTGGTGCGCGCCGCGCACAGCCATTTTCCGGGTTTCGAGTGTGTTTTCATCCACGTTCACATGCACTTTCAGTTACCTTGTGTGCTCTCAGCTAAGCAAAGCTATGGCTACTTCCACACCCCTATCCTGCAGCTTTTCTTAGCAACAGGCAACCCAGATTAGCAATGCTCCAATGTGCTTACAGCTACAGTGGTGCACCCCTCTTTTGATGTCATGTTTACCTCCAGGCCACTCCTTGGTGTTGTAACACTACGCCGTGTGATACATCCTTACGCCAGCAGGGAGTTTGCGATTCAGTATTACTTGACTCATTTGCATGGCATTGACTACTAATTCCTAGTTACCACGCAGAACACTGTCACAGACCCTTAGCAACCCTTGCACCATGGTTGCGGTGTAGCATGCATGCCATTGACTATTATGGGGAATTCATGAATTGTGTTACATGGCAGTTTTATGACATCTAAATATATTTTCCTTGTGATCCCATTTGCGCACCAATGCACTGCAGTTTTACTTTGCATTAGTGTGGCTATGACATTAAATGTTATTTTTTATGTGTTGTGCATGTTTATTTATGCCATTGGCTATATATTTAGCCATTGGCATATATTAACATTATAATACGTACGTTTGGTCCACTTTCATGGCTCCGATTTTATGTTTGAAAAAATGTAAAACGTTTTCTTGGTTTACATTTCTTCATGCTTACGCTATGCCTGCACCACTTCATGAATCGCTATATACCTTCATTTGCATGCTACACTGCAGTGCATGGGGAAATTAGCATACATGCAGTGGGAGCTGCACAGCTCTGGCATTCGCTGGTAGTGCACGTGGAAACAGCTCGTACGTGAATCGCTCGGCAGACATATTTGGCTCTAGATCACCGATGCTACTCCGGCTCCTGGCGCAAGCTTCATGAATCCTGGGGTTTGTGTTTATACTGCAGGGTCCTTGTGCACAGACTGCACTAATTCCACCATTGATTCAAAGAGACTGAACCATCACAGCACCACCCAAATCAGCTTTCTGGGGACTTTGTCATATACTTTCTACATATTTGTGAGAGACCTGTTGGATGTATAGGATGCTTTCCTCATACTCACAGACAACAAATTTGACACCTGCAGCTTTTAGATGAAGAATATCAAAAATTTAACAATATTCATTTAGAACAACCAGAAGTGAAAATGCATTGATACTATGGTAGTAATGTTTGAAAATTGTCACAGCAAATAATAAATTCTCAACATTTTTACAGTATAATTTCTGGTAAAGTAACACCCCCCCCCCCCCAAGCTTCCACATATATATCCAGAATAATTGTATGAACAAAAAACCTAGCCTCATTTCCATAGATGCATTGAATAAAAACAAGCTAAAGTAGTCATGTGAATTGTTGTGCAAGAAAGACATTCCTGCAAAATCATGAATATATATAAAAAATAAAATAATAAAAATACAATACTGATACTATAATTCTAGATTTATCTAACCTCATAGATTCTGAGGAATTTCATCCTTGGCAAGTCTTCCCAATCTGCTTATCTCCATCTTAAGGACTAATATTTTACCTGATATAACTGGGACAGAGAATGGAATAATGAGGAAAAATGTTACAGATGTAGTCAAATTACTGTAGAATATTATTACATGATCTGTTTTTGTATAATGACAAGAACATGATGAGAGAATTATAATATCACATTATCATAGGAAATGCAATGGAACTGAGACACAAGACCATTTACTGCTTGGCAATACACACCCTTGTGATGTGCCCCCTTTTTCAAGATGGACAAAGCAGGCCATCTTGAAGTAAATATTGGGGTACTCATCTAGTACCTCCTTCTGAAAAATGGCAAAGCAAATCCATTCCAGAGTAAATTTATGGGTGCCCATCACATAACCCAGGTTTAATCTGAAAGTTGCTAGGGTTTCACTTTGTTAACCCTACAGGAGAAATCTATTCCAGAGTGGGATATGTACTTGGTAATAAATGTGCCTCTCTTGTGTATTTTATTTTAGTGCTGGTGGAGATTTAAGTCACTTATTCTGGTATTAATGGAGGCATTTGGCTTCAAAATATACAAGAGACCAAGGAAAATAGTGTCTGTTATGGCACAGAACACAAGGCATAGATTACCCAATAAGCTCCTATAAGAAACATAAAGGGACAATGGTTCAAATGCTCAAAACGTTAGGCTGACAGTATCCTTGGTAAGGAACTTCTGGGGCCTTTCCATTTGCTAAATATGTCTAGAAAAGTACATTTGAAAGGAAGCATTGTACTTAATAATTAGTGAAATTCACTTTGTATACAATGGATTATAACTTATTTTGTCCTGCCATTAGATTCTAATTGTGTTAAATCGAAGCATTTTTTATATATTGGATGATATGCCCTTTAGAAATTATTTCACATTGAGGTATTGGCTATATTGTATGTTAAAGGAGAGAGTTATTTACCAATTATGGGAAAAATGCACTATTCATATTTAAATATAACCTTTTTTCTGTATACAACTTGTTTACAAGGATTATTTCTTGCTGTAATGAATGGGTATCTGAGGGAGATCTGACAGTAACACTGACTTTGCATTTGTTTTAAAATTTTCAAATTTAGTATTAGCATGTATTAGCTCTAGAATTAGCACAGTTATCCAAGTAGCCAATTAAAGTTCCTGATCTGTAGTCTGTAGATTGGAGAAGTAGATAGCAAAAAGGAAGTGCAATAGTTTTAAGCCTTAAACACACCCACTAATTCCCTTCATGCTTTCCAAGAAACTATACCCCCTTTGTTTAAAAACTAGACAAGTTTATATTAATTCCTGCCTTAAAACATCCATGTCACTACATAATCTTCTGACCCGTAGTAACTCAGTAAAGGGTAAAGCATAAAGCGTGTGCTTAGGATAGAAACTTTTGCTATCAAGAAAGTGAGCAGCATCATTAAACTTTCTATGAATTCTAGTAGTAATATTTCCAGAACTAACATCTAACTCAAGATCTAAAATAATAACTTTCTTCCTACTTGTAACCCATGAAAAATCAAACCAAAATGGTTATTATTCAGTTCCCTGGCAAAAGACTCTACAAAAGTTTCACCTATTTTACACAAAAAGATTAAATCATCAATAAAATGAGCATAAAAAACTACATTACAAACAAAAAATCTATATGATACATAAATTCAACTTCAAATAAACCCATTACAAGGCAAGCATACATGGGTGCAAATGATGCACCCATTGCAGTGCCTTGAAGCTGATGGTAAATACATTTGTTAAACTCAAAAAAATTATTAGTTAGACGAAAATGTAATAACTCAATAACATAATGAGTCTTAGCATTATCCCCCAAGAAAACTGTACAGCTTCAATGCCAATATTGTGTGAAATACTAGTGTAGAGACTCTTGACATCAATTACTATCCAATAAATCTCTTTGCCACATTTAACTGATTTTACTTTATCAATAAAGTCAAAATAATCTTTAATGTATGATTCTATTTTCATTACATAATCAAAAAAGTAAAAATGCAACAATTTACCTATACCATGTAGAAAGTATTTATCTGCTGCTACTATAGGGTGAACGGGGGGCAGCTCCATGCTCTTATGAATCTTGGGTAGACAATAAAATTTAGCTATGGAGCTGCCCTCCATGCTAAATTTAACATCCACATCATGTTTAGTCAAATAATCTAATCTAAGGCCTTTTAACAAAAGTTCCTTGAAATTTTCCATAGCCTTATAATATACCAGTTTTTTATCATTTTATAAACCTTTTCATCCGACAAGTGATCCATACATATACTTAAATAATGCAAATAATGGAGCATAACTATTTTCTGACCCTTGTCGGCCAGTTTTATAACTATATCACGTTGTGAACGTAATTCCAACAAAGATTTCCATTCATTTCTGCTAAGGTTATAACAAATATTATTTCTATTGGAAAAAAAAATCCTTTAAGTTCCTTTCCCAGGCCTATTTTACCTTCACTGAAAATTGATGTATATTCTCATTTTTAAAGGCAGGAACACATTTACTTTTATAATGTACATATGATGTATCGAGTAAACAATATGCATTTAAATCATTCAAATAATCAGCAGAAGAGTTACAAGAAAAATACGTTTCATTTTCATCATCTGATGAAACAGATGACATTTCTTCATCCCCTTCATCTTTACCCTCAAAATAATCTAGCAAATGTAACTTTCTACATAAAAGAAACATTTCCATTTGTAATATATACCACTGCGGAAGTGCCGTGCGAATAAATTTCAAACGGTTTTTTATTTATTTATTTATTTATTTTGCGTCCATACTCTTCTGGCAAGCGCATATGTTGAGCAGTATAATTTAGTGCATATCACTAAATGTCATTTTCTCTGTTGTGTAGGGACATAAGTGCTATAAATAGCAAGTGCACCAATACAAGGTAAGGTCTATTTTTTCAAGTGTTAATACTACCTATCATCACTATTGTTTCTGCACTAGGAATAAAGTAAAGGTGATGGGTTCTACTTATTGTGGTTATTTCGGTCTGGAGTCTTCAAAGGTGACATACTGTTACTATGAGTATTTCAGTCTGGGGTCTTTGAAGGTGACATACTGTTACTGTGAGTATTTCAATCTGGGGTCTTTGAAGGTGACACACTGTTGAGCACCACCACCATGCTATCCCACAGCCTGATGTAGAAGGTGAGTCTGACACCCAACGGTTTGACAGTAATAGCAGTGACCAGCAAGCATGGACATGGAGCACAGTGCGTGTGCCGGAAACATGAAATGTTGAATCTAAATGTCCTACCCAGTCAGTGGTCATGGCCTCTGTGCCTTTGTTGCCCACAGAAGATACACAGATTATGACTATAGGTGATGATCTGAAAGAGTGCACTTCCCATATCTGTGATATCCTGGATATATTCTGTCAGCAGTTGGTACAAATTTGGCCCTCTATTACTCACAGGAAGGATGACAGGTATAACTCACATAGCCAATCCATGTCTAGCCCTAGTGCTAAAGGCTGTTGTAGACATGGGAGGCCTAGGTCCAACATTTATCCCAACATTTAGTGTGGAGATGAATATTGGCAGATGAAAACATTAATCAGACTGTGGTGTTTGTGCCAGTCACATGCCTGATACTGCACTTCCTTCACATTCACGTAACATGCATACATCTTGGCAAGGGCTTATTAGTGCCTATGGCACTCCAGAGAGAGGCAGTTTCTGTGGAAGAAGATGTACTTGAGACGTCCAAACCATATCACAGTGCTGCAGCATCTACTGAGTCTGTATCCCAGTAGATGCACACACACACACACACACACACACACACACACACACACACACACACACACACACACACACACACACACACACACACACACACACACAGTCCACTGCTGGATCCAGTTACAAACAAACACACACACACATACACACACACACATACACACACACACACACACACACACACACACACACACACACACACACACACACAAGCACACACAGTCCACTGCTAGATCCAGTTACAAACAAACACACCCACACACACACACACACACACACACACACACACACACACACACACACACACACACACACACACACATTCATAGTTTCATAGGATGATGCTAGGCCATTGGCCGAGAGGCCCTTATGAGCCTAGACAATGATTTCACCCATGTTCTCACAAAGTCAGCACCTGTTTTCCCTGTCCAGCAGGGACACAGGTGGGATCCCAGAGGTATGTTTTCTGTTTCCCATCCAGTTGTCCAGGTTTCACTTATAGAGGGCTAGTAAGGTACTCTGCTTGACATGGAGAGGAAGTCTATTCCACAGATGGGGAAGTCATTGGGAAACAAATCTATCCCACCAACAAGCTCTATTAATGTCACAAACCAGGTTGAGACCTTGCGTGTGGGTTGCGTGAGTGGAGTTTGACTTACAGATATGCAACAACTCCGTCAAGGCTGAGTCTGAGACTGCCTTATATGCCAGACACAGGTCACCTCTGAGCAATCTGTACGAGAGTGAGTAGAGGGACAGGGCTGTTAGCATATCTGTATAGGATCGCTGTTTGAGACCCTGGATTTCCTGGTCAGGAACCTCTGTGGTTTCACCAACTGCTGCATGTGCTTGGCAAGGTACATACCGAAGGGGGCATTGTACTCAATAATGGGTCTGATAAGGGAGGAGTACAGGCATGTTATGACCTCTTTGTTCCTGGATGAAATACTCTTACTTATGAGGTGGGCCATGTAGAAAGTCTTCCGTACAACTAAGGCAACATAGTGGTCAAAAGTTAGGTTGCTATCAACCTGGGTTCCCAAGTCCCTCACGACTGATTGCATGCTTATTACATTGTTATTAATGTGATAGTTAGTGGAGACACCATTTTCCCCAAAAGGGATAATGATGCATTTCTTGTCATTCAGTTTGAGGCCCAGTCATTAGTTTGGTTAAGGCCCTCTTGGAGGATGTTCACATCACTAGGGGAATGTATGACAGTGCCCAGCTTGCAGTTATCTGCAAACTTGGTCAGCCGCAGACCACTGGTTTTGACTTGCACCTCAGAAAAGTATATCCGAAACAGCAGAGGCCCTAAGACCGATCTTTGAGGTACACTGCTTGTTATGGGTATACTACTAGAGGTGGATTCCCCTATTTTGACTGAGTGGGTTCTATCAGTGAAACACTTAACTACCCATCTGGTAACATATGGGTTGATGCCTAGCTAGGAGAGTTTATCTATTATGCCCAAGTGGGGAATATCGTTGAAGGCTTTGGCTAGGTCAAGGTAGGTGGTGTGCACTGTCTTGCTCTCATCCATGGCTTTGGTGACTGTTTTGAAGAAGGTGACCAAGTTTAACAGGCATAATCTCCCTTTGACAAAACCAAACTGTGTGGGATCAAGCATTTGGAGGTTGCCAATGTCCTTGTTTATAAGGTCCATGATAATGTGTTCCATGGCCTTGCAGATTAGTCTAGTTAGGCTGATGGGCCTATAATTGCCTGAGTCGGTGGATGCTCCACCTTTGTGCAGAAGAATGACAGTGATTGTCCTCCATTTTGCTGGGATGAAGCCAGTGCACAGGCTTTGGTTGAATAGGGTGCCTAGTGGTGCTGAGAGCTCTTGCCTGAGATGATGTAGCACACAGCCAGGAATGTTGTTGAGTCCCATGGAGGCTGTATTTTTTGCCTTGAGAGGGCATTGATAACCTGCTCCCTGGTGATGAGGGAAGGGGGGCAGATGCTGGAGATGTCCTGGTTTACTAATGGTGGGGGGGTCAGGGGTGAAGTTTTCACTGAACTTGTCTGCCAGCAGGTTGCCAATATCGATGGTGTTTGTGTGTATGTGGTATTCTTGACCATCAATTCAGAGCAGATTTAGGAAATACCTTTAAGGCTGCAGATGTATGCAAAGAAGACCTTGTGATTGTCCTTAGTGTATGTGGTCAATTTGGACTCAAAGTTAGCCTTAGAGGATTTCAACAGTGATTTTATTTGCTTGTTCAAAGGAGAGATTGCTTCCATCTTTGCATCTGCTCCTTCTTGGTCTTGGACAGCAATTATTTTCTTTTCATTATAGAGTCTGTTTATTGCTGCTGTCCACCAGACTGGTTTCCTATTCCTTGAGGAAGATGATTTGGGACTATCAGGTATTGCTGAGTCCATGCAGCTATATAGGTGCTCATATAGCTTTTTGTTGTATGCTTGGACATTTGTGCTTGTTCCAGCTGAAGGGATGGTGGCTGTGAAGCTGCTTATACCTGCTGTCAGGAGGTTGTAGTCAGCTTTGGAAAAGTTTTTTTGTTCGACCTTGACAAGGGGAGTGAGCTCAGGGGAGATGGTGACATCGAAAGTTATTGCTATATGGTCAGACCTTACCAAGGAGGATGACACCGTAGGGGTGCTACAGTGGCTACTCATGTTGGTTAGTACCAGGTGCAGGATATTTTCACCTCTTGTGGGGGTGTTGACCACCTGATCCAATGCATTAGCATTGACAAAGTTGAGGAATCTCTGGGCATTCGTGCTTGAGCTAGAATAGGTCTTCCACTCTATGGGTGGGTAGTTAAAGTCACCAAGGATCATACATGATAGCGTCAGAGAGTGGCATCTCCCACAGCATTTCACCTTAGACTCCACCCCACCCCATATAAACAGACTGCACAAAGTGTATTTTGAACACCATCTACATATTTCCCTTGTGGAAGGTACTTCACACTTATGTTCTTACCCTCACTTGCAAAAATCATGATAGCTGTGCCTTGGACTTTGTATTTTATTACTGGGATGCCTATATCTGATGAATAAAGTTGCCAGTATATGCATGGGTAATCACAATCTTTCTGCAGGTTTGCATGCTTCCATGTTACTGCACTACATATATTTAATGTAGCCACAACCTAATAGCCAACTACTGCATCTTGGCCAGTGGCATGGCATAGTGAGCCTGCCTTTCGTTAGCATGGCCATCTCCTGCTGCTTAGTCCTCCACTGAATCCTCTTCTAGCTCAGCCTTTATTGGCTGGTGTGGCTGGAGATGTACAACTTGCATACTCCCTCCCTGCTGCAACTGTTTTTCTCCATATTATGCTGTGTAACACAGAACATATTGAGAAAATATTTGTACAGTTGCCTGGGTCAGAGAACTACTGGATGCATTTAGGCAGTGAGAGCATTATCTTCAGCAACCCAAAATGAAGGCTCAATGATGACCTAATTTACAACAGGGCAGAGCTGTATTCTGTCATCTGCCATGGCGTGTGGCATTCTGACTATTCAATTAAAAGGCTCCTGTCATATTTGTATTGGCCTTTTGATGTCTCATGGGGAAAATCATCCCTTAGCATAACTCAAAGTACACATGGAACAATACCACAAATGAGAAAAATATTTATTGAGCTTGTTTTAGCACTTCCAACCTCATTCTATTAGGACATCTTCAGAAACATAAAAACCACACCGAAGCTGTTTAATCGATTGTTGATTAATTAAGCAATACAATCATAAATCCTGACATTAGAAGGTAATTGTAACAGATTATGAACAATGTCCACAAATTTTAAATGTAAATATAAATATAAATCTGATAGTCTTAAAAATACAAATATTAATACATTTAATAAGTATATTAATAAATTATATCTCAAACTGTTGTTAAAATATACACTTCCTAAAACTGAAATGAATGTTACCATAAATTATTAAAATTCAGTTAATGAATTTAAACCTTGTCTGTTCATAATCATAAAGCACTGTTGATTGATACCCATCATTTAAATCAGGCAAGTGAGTTGCATTTAAAAATAGCTGCCACAATTTATTAACATATTTATGAAATTTATAAATATTAGTTTCTGAAGAAGTCTTTATGGAATGAGGACAAAAGTGTTAAAGCAAGTTCAATAAATATTTTTCTTGTGTGTGACATTGTTGTGTTTACTTTTTATTTTGGTTATTTTTTATATACTTTCTGGAGAGTTCTTCAAACCACTGATACAAGTCACATATGTGCCATATATGGTAGATATAGTTACTGCCTAGTTGGCCTCCAGACACATTTTAGATTATATCCTGTACAATACAGACCACCTGACAGTTGAGGTAGTAGTAACCATTACAGTTTGTATATTTTCTTCCCATCTCACCAGATGCGGCCTTTATTTCACTGTGGCTGCAGTGTGTGGCCCATGCACCTCAGTAAAATGGGGCTAAATCATAAAAGTCTGATTATCCTGGCTTTCTTTGCTGTGGTACAAGGAAACCACATATGTTCCCTCACATGCTGTAGGCTGGCATAAAGGAAGTGATGGGATATACTAAAGTCAGATGCCTAGGATAACCCGACTGTCTCCCTCATTGGTCACTAAATGGCCTCCACAGCTAATAATCTCAAAGCCACACATACATTAGTAGCCACTGAGATAGGAACTCCATGTCTCCCATGTGCCTGCAGATATGGACAATACATATCAATCAGATCCTGCATGGTGACTTTGTATACATGATAATGATTTATAATATCAGTGTCATAAAAACATAGAAAAAAAAAATCTCAGAGCATATAGTGATAATAATACAGAATGAAAAATGGAATTCCAGTGCAATGATTCTAGAAATGGAAGCTTGTTCATAATGTGACATAAATGAAGTACTTGAGTTAATTCTATTTTTGTCCACTATATTGATTTTAGTGTTTTGGTGAAGCTTTAGTAATACATCTATGGAGTACGTAGTATGGAGTCCTAAGGGGGGGGGCTGACACATTTGAGGACTGAATCATCAGTGGCCATCCCTTAATATGATAGTAAAAGTAATTATGTATAACTAGGTCCAAGCTATCAATTTTACATCCAGCAGAAACTGATGAAATATCAATTGTCTAGAAAGCAAAATACATGCACCTAAAACCTGTAAGATTTTAAAAAATTATACTGACAGTACAAAGAGGAAGTTTTGCACTCAAATTCTATTTTATTATTGTTCTTCATTTATAATATTATCATTATAAGCTCTGAAAAATGTCTTTTTTATGTTCCATTTGGTGCTTCAAGCATAGCCAGCCTTAGGCATAGGCCAACTAGGTGGCCGCCTAGGGCACCGCTGTAGCAAGGGTGCTTTTCCAGTAATCTGGATGGTGTAGGTAGAAGGCAGACCAGGATGGGGGCACCAGGTGGTGCTGGAGGCGCTGTGGAGGCCTTTTGCCTAGGGCACCAGTTGACCAAAGGCTGGCCCTGGCTTCAAGACTCAAGCACTTCAATCATTCCACTTTTTGAAATGCGTTTCCTTGAAGAAATAAGTGGAATTTGTGTTCCACCTTAAATTAGGTTAACAGTCTCAAACACAATTTTTGATTATGAACAAGAAAATCAATTTTATTGATCATCAATTTACTAAATGTGAAAAGATTCTCACTGGGTACAGTCCAGAATAGAAAAGTTAGAACAGAAAGCAGATGACTTGAGGGGTTGTTCAAGGATAAATAATGTATAACTCATTTAGCTTGCCTGATAAAAAAGAAGGGACTAAAACAAATGTTTTAGTGTAGACATTTATATAAAAAGCTGCAGGACATTCTCAGGAAATGTGAAAGAGGACATTTATCCACACGATCATGCCTTAGCCATGCAGCTTGCCCTTGGCCATTTATACTTATATTTTTAATATCAGTGGCCAACAGTGTTTAGAAAAGGATAGACAACTTCAATCTATTTCCTGGGGCCTTTTGAAGATTTGAGATCTACAGAAATTTCTCTCTCAGTCAAGTTGAAGAGAAAAGAACATAAAAAAGTTTGTAACAAACTGTAATAAGTTACAGCATCTTTAAAATTTGAAATGATGCATTAGGCTATTTTTCAAGTGATTTGAAAAAATAAAGTACAATCCTTTAATACTACAGAACAAGCATATTAGAACATTAAATTATTTCCTGACTTATTCAGGTAATCATGTTTCTTTTATACTATCATAGTTTAATATATTAATGGCAATATTGGTTTAATATACTTTTTTCTTAAGACATGAATGACTTCTTGGGTTTGATTCGATACAGCTGCTTAGTCTGTTTATAATCCTTGCCATATTTTATTCGAAATCCTACCAATGTTTCACTTATCTGGTAGTGTTATATACTTGAATAGCATTATGCACCCACTGTACCATCGTGCACCCACTTCAAAACTTTACTAAAAGCGCACCTAAAAACATGCTGGCTATGCCCTTGCAACTCCCACTTTAATATCACCCACCCATCCACCAACTACCTTTCTTTCCACCCCACTAACTACCTTGATTATAGCAAGCTCAGATGCTCATTAAGCCCACTACTTATTATACAGCAGGAACTTCTTATTGCAACAATTGTTAATGTCTGTTATGTACTTTGCAGATGATAAAGATTCTAGTTGTCTACTGAATTACTATGTTCTTCATCTGTAACTATGTTTGTAATTGTTAATTGCTATGTTAATCAAATTGTTAATTGCTATGTAAATCCAATGTAACTACTGTCTGTATATTTTTAACTGTGGAGCTTTTCCTCCCCGGGCCTCAGCTGAAAATGGACCTGCGTACAGTCGGACTCTCCCGGTCAACAAATGTAAATAAATAGATAAATACATTATTATTTACGTTAAGCAATGTATCTCTTATGTTATAGGGACATTAAAGTCAAACTTTTATTTAAATAATTTGCATCTAGGCACCCCAGTTGTTCTTAATTCTATTTTCCCTTTTTCTCCTCCTTCTTTTCCCTAAGGATACAGTTGACTGCATCATATATGGAACAGGGAAAGGTAGGAGTCTCAATTCTGAAGCACTGTTTTGCCTGGTACTGAGAATTTGTTTTTCAATTTCTTAGGTGATAAATGAAGCTAATAAGCTGCTTATCCCTCTAATTTTCTTTATATTCATCCAATATATTCTAAAAGATAAACTACATTTATACATCCACACTTTCCTCTTCTAGGTCTATATAAATAGTGGAATAACAAATTACTTTAACCAGTGGAATAACAGCTGTCAGTTCCTCTACTATTAAGATTAGGTACAGTTTACAGTACAGTGGGAATCAGGGAATATACCCTTTCCCCAATGCCCAATGTAGTGCGTGCTCACGTTTTTTTTTTTTTTTTTTACTGTTTGTTTCAATTTTAATTGTGTTTGAGTCTTCATTATCTCAACTCTTTTACTGCTTTGACAGGCATTCAAAGTTTTGACACTTCTATTTTATATATATATATATATATATATATATATATATATATATATATATATATATATATATATATATATATATATATATATATATATATATATATATATATATATATATATATATATATATATATATATATATATATATATATATACATATATATATATATATATATATATATATATATATATAAAGATATATATATATATATATATATATATATATATACATATATATTTATGCACTCACACACACACACACACACACACGTGTGTGTGTGTGTGTGTGTGTGTGTGTGTGTGTGTGTGTGTGTATAGAAAGAGAGAGGTACAGACATCTGTATTTAAATCCATATTTATTTCATAGGATCATAGAATCATAGGCTCTTACAAGCCTAGCCAAGAGATTATCCCCAGAAAAGAAACCTCAGTCAGCTCCTGTTGCCCCAGTCAATGAGGGACATAGGTGGAACCCCTGAGTCAAATTTGTGGTTTCCTATCCATTTATCAAGGTTGCGCTTGAAGAGGGTCAGCGAGTTACTCTGTTTAACATGTATGAGAAGTCTATTCCAGAGATGGGGCAGTCTCTGGGAGACAAACCTGTCTCGCAGTCTCTGGGAGACAAACCTGTCTCTCCAGCAGGTTTTATTGATGTCGCATATTAGATTTAGGCCTATTGAGCAGGTAATAAGTGAGGAGTTAGACTTATAGATATGGAACATCTCTAGTAGGGCAGGGTCTGATATTGCCTTGTAGGCGAGACACAGATCACCTCTGAGCAATCTGTATGATACCAAGTAGAATGGGGTGGAAGGCTGACATAATGGTTAAAGTGTTTACCTTATGGACACAAGGTGCAGGGCTTGACTCTCACGTGGGTTGACTGGCTAGGCTTATAATGGCCCACAAGGGCAGTTAGCTTAGTACTAATCTATAAACCTATAGAGTGATGGTGATTTCAGCCTGTCCACACAGAACAGGTGTTGGAGGCCATGGATTCTCTTTGTGAGGTATTTCTTTGGCTTTTCCATTTGCTCCAGGTGTTTAGAGAGGTACATACCAAATGGGATATTATACTCAATTATAGGTCTAATGAGTGAGGAGTACAGAGAGGTAATAACCTCCTTTTTTTTCTTGATGCAATCCCTTTACTTATGAGATGAACCAAGTAAAAGGCTTTTCTGACAACTGCCGCCACATGATGGTCGATTGTGAGCTTGTTGTCAACCTGAGTACCCAGGTCTCTCACCACAAGTTGAGTGCTTTGGGGGTTCCCATTGATGTGGTAATCAGGAGGGGCTGTGTTTTTTGCCGAATGGTATGATAATTCATTTTTTTGCATTTAACTTAAGGCTATAACTTTGGCAGCAGTTATTTATCTCTCTCTCTTTATATATATATATATATATATATATATATATATATATCTATAGCTATAGATATGTAGATATTTATATATACACATTTACACACACATTCGCTCATGCACAACCACACACACTTCAATGAAATAAAATGATTTATTTCCCTATCCTATTCTTCCCATTCTTGTTCCATTTTTCCCAGGTCCTTATTTTCTTCAATGTTGGGTACACCTTATTTTGTTTTGTATGTTTCTTCTATTTCATTTGAAATTTGGCTCAGCTAATTATTCTATGCAAGCTGCTAGCACGTTTTTACAACACCTCCTTTCCTTGTTACTGGGCTGTAGTACAATCACAGAATCATCTGGAGAAGAACTGCCTGTGTGCTTTCCTAGCCATAACCTTACACCCCAAGAGACTTCTACAGATGTTGCTACTAATGCTGATGCAATACTGTGGCATATTAGGTTTATTACTCCAGGATTCAGAAGCAAAACAACCAGGGACTTGATTATTTAAATTAGTTATTAACTTTGTACTGGTGGTAATTAAAAAAAATAGAGTATTGGGAGGTTGGCATAATGGTTAATGCAGTTACCTTCCAGGTGCAAGGTGCAGTGTTTATTTCTGACCTGGGGCAATTGGCTATACTTAAAAAATTGCCTACAATGGCAGTTAGCCTAGTACTAACCTACTAACCTTTGTGTTTATCTAGGTCAAATACAAAAAGACCATAATAACAGTGATTGCTGAGACTAGACAATTGCAGTAATGCAATTTACCTTAATGTTTTTTTTACCCCTTTGCAGGTCATATGCCAGTTTCAGCTCTTCATAACACAAGTTAATCAAAACAGAAGAAAACATAGTTTCTGCAGCACAGTCCAGTATAAAACAAAATTTTTAAACAGGTCAGTCTTTCTTGCAGAATGCAGATGTAAGAAAACAGTTCTCAGTATATACCAGTTGTAAGAATAAACTGTGCAAATAATAGGTTTCCATTCATCATCAAGGAAAGGCCCTTCTTTAATCAGAGTATATCAGACTCAACAATGTTTCAGGAGGTTTCCTCCAGGAAATCGTGCCTTCAAAAATTTCCCAAGAAAATAGACCTTCTCAGTTTAAGGATTAAATCTTTCACTGCTCTGTTCTAAGAAAATGAATTGGACAAAATTCTGCCTTTTTTCCCTCAAAAAGAAGTGACTGCTTCCTCAAACTCATGCTCCCTTCCACCCAAATGGAGGATTTTTAAAACTCTCAGTAAGTACATCTCATCCTCACCATTTTTAACTATATATCCACCCTGTCTTGAGTGCTAGAGGAACTAACCCTTTTGGTACCATTTGCTCCTTAGGAAATACAGGCCATACCAATTCAATCTGAGACTTATTGAAGTAAACCCTATCTACTACCTAGCCATGAACTATGAGCACAGATTCATGGATTTATACAAATAAATGCAGACATAGGTTCATAGGTTCATAGATAAGTACTAGGTCAGCTGTTTTGTGAGCCATTTTAAGTCTAGCTAGGTTCCCTTTCAAAGGGGAGAATTAAGTCCACTGCCTTGAGACTGTAAGGTAAACACTAACTATTGTACCAACATGCTGTAGAACAGGCAGACTGCCTGTATTATTGTACAAAGAGAGTAGGTGATGCAGGAATTTAAGATTAAAAGGTCTAAAGGCCAATGCCCCACGTCAGCTTTGCATCATTCTCTCTGTGACAACCACTGAAGAAAGCCACGATAAATCATTAACATAAAGGTTCATACTAAGAAATAAACCTGAGAAAGGTAATTGCCTATTTAATCACCAATATTTTTCAGTTGTGCCTTATTTAGTGTCTTGGAGTGTGATCTCATAGCTAAGAAGCAAACAGAGTGTCCTTTACACTGATACTTCTAGAAGAGGCCAATAACCACACTAACTACAGATGCATCAGTATTCACAATAAAACACCTCAAAATCATTTTTAAGCAAGACAAGGGTTGGCCTCAGAGCCTTATTTAGATTCACAGTAGCTGTATCACTTTCAGGAATGCCCTTGACTCTTTGGGAAAATTTATCATTAGCATGTTCAGTCAGAGGATAGTTTGCCTCTACAAAGTTAGGTATAAATTTATGGTAATACTCTAACAGTCATAGAAAGATTGTAACCTGCTTTTTGAATATGGTTGGAGCTGTATTTGCACTAATCTACTTTTTTCAAATTGAGGTTTTATAACTTCCCTCTTAGTGACAAATTTCTCCTATTTAACTTGGGACATTAACATCTTAAATTTGAAGACGCTAGTCAGCAAACATGCCTGTCATAAAACATCCTACACTGCTTAAACCTTAGACAGATAGCTGTCTCAATCTTCAATAAAGATGCCTACCTAATCTAACTATGCCACAGTGTAGTGGTCATAGGGTCTTAAAATTTTATCTTTTAAACATTGAAATGTGACTAGTGTCCCATGTCAAAATAATGGCATGATCATTTATTGGAAAAGAATGACCGCGGTAAATAATATTGTCTTTCCCTGGACTGCAAATTTAAAGGAATTTACGAACACTGCTTTGTAAGGTGAAGTATGGTTAAATACCAAAATTTTGCATGACATTTATCAAACTCTATTGTTATTACATAAGCATCAAATTTTAAAATGTTATTTAGGTGACAAAAATCATTGCAGAATATGTTGTTGTCATCAAGTTTGGGTTTTAGCACAGCCTGCCTACTCTAAGTACTCCTTTATTCTTTAATCTTCCCAAACTGTAGTGCTTTGTTTATCAACAAACTAATTGCTTCCTTCTGGACCTCAGGGATTCTATAATGCTTAAGCCTAGCTTTTGCCATGGGAACTGTAATGATGTCATGTTTTACCATGTTAATCAGGCCTAGTAAAGCCATAAATACATCTTTATTCCACATTGAAGTAATTCCTGCATCTCTATTCACTGATGGATTGATGGCACTTTATCTGCACTCCAGGTTTAGAATTCAAAAATTCCACTAGCACTTCAGGTTCTGAATTCTTGACTTCTATTTCCTCTGCAGATACACTGGCTTCAAGAACTTTATATTCAATGCAGGGCTTTAAAACATTAATGTGATATATGTGCTCTGGTTTAGATCTCTTTGTTTCTTTTATCATATAATTAACAGTTTATATGGTCGATGCAACCTGCTAAGAATGTACTCCCAGCTGTAGGAACTAGTGCTAATACTTTGTCCCGAGGTTGTAAATTTCTCAGTTTAACATTTCTGTATAACTATACTACAGGGCCAGGTGAACATCTCTAATAAATGATACGAGTATCCACTCATTTGTGTAACTGAATCATGGAGAATAACACAAATTAAGGTGGTAGCCTCTTCTTCTCCAAGTCTCATTGGCTATATACAGAATTCCTGTGGGTTGTGTTCCCTTAAAAATTTGAATAGGCTAAAGCTGACAGAGGACTAGGGAACTTTTATACTAATAAAGCTAAGGTAAAAGGGGTTCCAAATTTTCCCATTCTTGTCTGTAATGTTTCTTATCATCCAGAGCGAAATCTTATTAAACCATACAAAGCTCCATCCTTTGGGGGATGGTACACTGCAGTATAGGACTGAATGCTTTTCAAAATCGACACAGTTTCTTCATGACCTTTGACATTAAAGGTGTTCCTTGAACAGTTAGAATCAATCATTGCCGCTGCAGAGAGCATGCATACGAGGGCATTAGTAATAGCTTGTATAGTTACTCTTTGTAAATGAATAACTTCTAAAAAATATGTGGCACAGACCACAATCTGTAGTACATATATTGGAGGCCATTTGTGGTTTTAACTTGTGTTACAACTATATCCACTCAAAGACCTCTCCAGAAATGGACAGAAGGAATATGAGGCTCCATAAGCAAGGGTTTGTGAATATTTTGTGGCAGATAGAGCAGACAGAACAATATTTTCAGTGGCTGAGAAAATACCTGGCGAATAAAAATCTGGCTAACACTCTCCAGTGTTTTATACAACCAAATGTCCTCCCAGTATGTGATGCTCATCTTGCTTTAGTACAAGCTGCCTAAGGTGTTGCGGTACCACCTGCTATCTTATTATGTTGTCTGACTTTCTGTCTAACTGATACAAAAGACTACAGGAAAACTCAAAATATGGACAAGAAATAATAAGTGTTAGATCATCAACCTCCTCCTCGACCACCTGGATTTTGTTTCTAGCTTCCATTAGTGTAAGATCTTCCCACAGCAGTTTTGCACAATTAGGATGGATAATTTTAAGTGCTCAGCCCTCCTTTAGACATATATTTATGAAACGTACATTGATCAGATCCTTCATCCTTCTATGTATTTTGGATTGAATAGATGTGGAACTTGATCCTTCTACTGTCAACCTAATATAGCATCATCCTCTGTAACTGATCAAAATTTTTCCTATAGGTTCATAGGTTGGTACTAGGCTATCGGCCCTAGGGCCTATACAAGCCTAGCCATAACAATTCCCTGGATATTTCTTCCCACAATATTTACTTCCCTGGACCCCTGTCTAACAGGGTGACTGACATGATCCCCAGGGTGAATTTCCAATCTCCCATCCAATCATCAAGGTTCCTTTTGAAGAGGGCCAAGGAGGCACTCTGCTTGACATGTATGGGCAGTCTATTCTAGAGTATGGGGAGTCTCTGGGTCAGGAACCTATCCCTCCAGCATGTTTTGTTCATTGTGATGACAAGGTTTAGATCCCTGGAGCATGTGGCTGTGAGGGATTGGGATTTCTTTAATTGGAGCATGTCCAACAGCTCAGGGTTTGACATGGCCTTGTATGTTAAGCAGAGATCACCTCTGAGTAGACGATATGCCACAGTGTATAGCTGGAGTTTTTTTAGATGGCCAGCATATGAAATCTGCTTTAGGCCTGTTATTCTTTTAGTGAGGTATTTCTGTGGCCTTTCCAGCTGTTGCAGATGTCTTGTGTGGTACATACCAAATGGGGCTTTATATTCTATAATGGGTCTAATGAGGGATGAGTACAGTGTTACAATGACCTCCTTTTTTCTGGATGAAAAGCCCTTAGTGATGAGGTGTGCCACATAGAAGGATTTCCTGACTGTTATGGCAATGTGGTTATCGAAGGTGAGACCACTGTCCACCTGTGTCTCTAAGTCTCTCATCACACTTTCATTGTTTAGTGTACTGCCACCTATGTGTAATTCATGGGTACATGGTTTTCCCAAAGGGGATAACTATACATTTCTTGGCATTAAGCTTGAGCCCATGGCTCTGGCACCAAGCATCTGTTTCTGTAAGGCCCTTTTGTAGAATATCCACATCATTTGCAGATTCAATAATGGCTCCAAGTTTATAGTCATCTGTGAACTTTGTTAGCCAGAGTCCCTTAGTGTTGGCCTGCACTTCAGAGAAGTACATGCCAAACACGAGTGGTCCCAGGACTGAATCCTGAGGTACTCCACTTGTCACTTGTCTGGAGGTGGATTTGGAGTCGGCTACTTTTACAGTCTGGGTTATGTCAGTAAGCCAGTTGGCAACCCATCGAGTGATGTAGGGATTTATGTCCAGCTTAGTAAGTTTATCTATGATTCCAGAGTGGGGGATGGTGTTGAAGGCCTTGGTGAGGTCCAGATAGGTTGTTTGGACTGCCTTACCCACGTCCACAGCTCTGGAGACTGATTTTAAGAAGTCAATCAGGTTTGGGAGACAAGATCGGCCCTTAAAGAACCCAAACTGGGTGGGGTCCAGTGTTAAAAGGTTGCCAATGTCTTTGTTTATAAGTTCAATGACAATGCATTCCATGCTCCTGCAGATCAGGCTCGTCAGACTGATGGGACAGTAGTTCCTGGGATCCAAGGTGGATCCCCCCTTGTGGAATGGGTTAACTGTAGCTGTGCACCACTCAGTGGGCACAAAGACTCAGGTGAGGCTATGTTTAAACATGACACTTAGGTGAGGTGCCAGTTCATTTTGTAGTTCATGTAGTTTAGAGCCCGGGATGTCATCTAGTCCCATGGATGCTATATTCTTAGCTTTGGAAAGTGTGATTTCTACCTGAACTTTAATTCAGTGAAGGGCATATTCTTGTGCTGTGGAAGATGGCTTTCATGATGCCATAAGGATATACCTTCTTGATGTCACACACCCCAATGGAGTAAGGCTGGGGTTCTTCACACTGTTATGTGAGTAGTTGTCACAAGTAAGGTAAATCTTTTTGTAAAATCAGATCATGAGCTAAATCAGGCGTGACTGATATAACATAAGTGCACATCTCCAAGTGGTTTGTTTTTTGATAGTGTAGTTTCACTGTCAACTCAGCATTTTCTTATAACCACAAGCACAAAATAATGTCGACTTATGTAATGGCAATGATTTACATACACCAGCAAACTATTCTGGTTAATCAAAACCACCGTACACCTTTAGGAAATAGCTACTTATTTCCATTATGGTTTCACTCATAAATAAATACAAATGTTCAATGAAGCATGTTCCACCTGTGTGATAGATGACAACTTGTTTTACTAGGATATAGGACTCCGCTGTCATTTATACATTAATATAGCCAGTGAGGCACTATGGCTTCATTCTTTCATGATGTCATGTCAGTTTTCAGATTCAAAAATATTTTTCAGGGGACATCCTCATCAACAAATGTAATTACAAACATAATACTCTTTTTTCATCAAACACTGTAAACATTGACTACCTCTAAATGATAAGGAGATTACTTCCATCACTATGGGTTTGGCATTTACAGTCAAAATTCACATACTGGAAGAACATTTGTTAAACAAAAGAATAGCGTTAACCACACATTTATTCACGTGCTATTTTCTCAACAATTGAAAATATTGTTCTGTCAGCTCTGTCTGCCACAGAACATTCCCAAACCCTAGCTTTTGGAACCCCATAATCCTTCTACTCATTATTGAATTAGTATTTAAAGCAGCAAACGTCTGTTGCATTGAAGACACCGTTGATTCTAACCAGAACCTTGGTCATTACTTGAAAGGGCCATGTGGCCAGTACACCAGCCCAGTTAAGGGTCATCTTGAAAAGGTCCCTGTAATCAGTCTCTTAGCACAGTTAATAAATAAATAAATAAATAAATAAATAAATAAACAAACAAATAAATAAATAATTAGGCAATTCTATAATTAGAAATCCAAATGTTTTGTTAGGATGAAAGCGCTATACCTGCTCTCATGTTTTACTTTGTTATTTTATTTTTTGGTGGTGTTAATACAGTAAACTCTCAGTTAACTGAAGAAATTGGCATTCTCAAGCAACCAGCAAAAAACTATCAAAGAAATACAGTACAATTTTCATGTGTCACACTTTCTGCCCCCCCCCCCTGCAGAAACATACCTTACCGTTTTAGAGTTTTAAAAAGGGAGATAGGAATAGATTCCCTCTCTCTCCAACCTAAGAACAAGTCAAACCAAACAAATAGTATAGGGTACAGTATTAGTCAGGCCAATTTTTAATAGTAACTCTCAAGCAACCAGAAACTACAGTTATCTGGCATCTACCAATCCCCATGGGTGCCAGTTAACTGATAGTTTACTGTAATCAAGTTCTGTTTTAATGGAATTTGGATCATTCATTGGTGAATTTCCTTTCATCGCTGGTGGATTTATAACATATTACATTTGCATGGGAATGTAACACCAGTTTGTGTCTTTTTTGTGGCTACTACATTGGACTTGATTTAAGATTTAGTCTTGGATTACAGTGAGTCAATTCAGAAGACAATTTCTGTATTATATGTACTGTTGAAGCAATTTGCTGCTCAAACACCATGAACTATTTTTAGTTTTAAACACATAAACTATATGTTCAGCTACAATTGCTTATGAATAGAGAATACTATGGACTAGTATTAGACAAAAGTGGATCTATATTCTATAACTGAACACTGAAAACATCGACTCACCTTCAGTCGACACAAAAATCTTGAACCCGCAGTTCATTGAATGGCCAAATCACCGATTTCTTTCCAAGGGAAAGAAATCAGCAGGCCAAAAGCTAACACCACCAAAAAATAAACACTCCCCCTATCTAAATATTCTAATTCCAAGATTTCACTACATTCAGGGAAAGGACAGATGTAATGGAACTGCCAACAATTTTTTTCCCTTGGAAAGAAAACGATGATTTACCCATTTGATTAACTGCGGCTTCGACATTTCCGTGTTGACTAAAGGTGAGTCCATTTTCCTTCTTTGATCATGTGATATAGACCCAACAAAATTAATATTCCCAAAATGGTAACTAAGATTACTTGACATGAAATATTAAATACACAGAAACAGTAGTCCAAATCTATTAATTTTATTCTTCATGGGCTCTAAATGAAAATACAGCATTCTGAAAATGCCTCTATAAAATTCAGTCTATTTAAAAATTGGACTTTATACAATGGGCTAAGTGACTGTCCCAACATGATATTGGCTAGTTTACCGGACTATGAAGATAGGAACCATTATGTTTTATTTAGTGACTTAAGGAAATATCACAACATTGGATCAGCTAGTTTACTGCACTATGGAGACAGGATCCACTATATTTCATCAAAAAACACAACAGAAGAGCAGAATAAAACAAAATCACTGACCATTGAGTAAAGGCATATAGTTTATTCACCTCTAGCACCTTGGCTAACACCTTCAAGGAGTAATAAAGTCATCAAAAATGCACAGTATATATACAAAATCCTAAAACAAATACTTGAATAATTACATAATTAAAAAAATCATTCAATTAATTAAATACCTCAATTGCACTCACAAATAAGTCCACATGGAACTAGAGTGTTATACTTTAAAATATACAATGCTTTCTTATACAATAACTTATCTTTTACTGTCAAATTTTTACACAGTTTCACAGTCACTTCTTCCAAAATACTACCCTATAACAAAGTGGAATCCCCTTGCTTGTATTTTTAAAATGCATTCCTACTGGGCTTTCCAAAATTCTTTTTTAATATATCTGACATGTTCCTGAGTTTAAAAGCCCTTAGACTTTCACCCACATAAAATAAGTTACAGGGGCATTTCAAAACATAAATGATCTCTTCAGTGATATTAGTAAATCTGTTAATTACAACAAATTTAATATTATTAATTCTGGAAAAGTAACTAACAATTTGATTACATGCAGAACATTTTTAACACAGAAAAGTAGCTATCCTTAAATGAGTTTTTATGGAAATGCAGGAAGCAGGGGGGACATAATTGTCATTTACTAGCATAGCTGCCAAACTTCATTCCCTTTTAAATTATATATGTGGGACTTGGTGTAGTACTCTAAAAAGGTCAGGATTTTTCAATAGAAATGGACAGTAATATTTTAAAAGACTAGCAACCTGTTCACTAAAAAATTATAAGTAGTTACAAAGTAAATTTTTCTTTTCTTACTCTCAGTTTCATATATATTGTCAGATACATAAACTGGGGGAACATCTCTAGTAGCTAAAGGAATATCATCGATTTTATAAATATTATCCATAAAAGATAATATATTGCTTTAATTCTGTCCCATATAATCTATTTTGGGCCAATAAATAATATCTTTGTTCTTACATTTTTTTCAACATCTCTTTGGGAAGATTCTAAAACAACTTCCCTATCATAACTGTGACTTATAAACACATTCCTAGTTTTCTTTATTTCCTTATAAAAGGTAGAATCATCATTGCAAAGTTTACTAATACAGATAAATGCCCCATAAGATAGAAAAGAGATAAGATTGAGTGGATGGCACCTTTTACCATGCAAGTATTGCTCCCCCAGTCTACAAACTTTCTATAAATAGTAGTCAGAATCTTCTCATTACTAAGACCTAATAACTCCAGATCTAAGAAAAAAAGACATTCCCCCAACTGCAAGCCATCAAATATGAAATTAAATCTATTATTTCGTAGGTCTTGTACAAAATCCTGAATTGCATCATAATCTTCTTTACAAAAAAAAAATATTAAATCATCTATATAATGGAAATAATGAAGAACATGTATTTTAGAAAACTTTGTTGATATAAATATTCAGTTTCAAAAAGTGCTATGACTAAATGGACATACATGGGGGCAAAGGGAGCCCCCATTGCTGTGCCTAATAACTGACAAAAATTTTCATTATTAAATTAAAAAAAATATTTACAAGATAAAAATGTATAAGTTCAACAATAAAATAAGAAAGGAGACTATCTCCCAAAAAATGACAAAGAGCTTGAACTCCATGTACATGTTGAATAGAACTGTATAAACATCCAGTGTAAGCCAATACATACCAGTATCCTTTTTAGTTGGGTAATTTATCAAACAAATCCTGTGTATTCATGTATGATGGAAGCTTTTTTACATAAGAAAAAAAAGATATTCATGCAGAAGCTAACCAATATTGTAAACAAAATGAAAAAAACAGAAAGAAATGTCTTCAGAAAATATGGACCCGTAAATCAAAGCCAAACACTTTATTACTTTATTACTTTTATTCATGATGCATGAACTTCCTCAGATAAATCAGCATTAAAAATCCATCATTTTAAATAAAAAGCAATCCAATCACAATTAAATCAGTAATTATCTATCCCCTCCCCATAAAAAATTAAAGATACGGTTGTACCATTCTTAAGTCAAACCAACATCTAACAGTCACTCCTAACCATGACTGTAGAGCAAGAAAGTTTAATGGTGCACTATTGTTTGCACCTACTAGAATAACATTATCCCCATTAATGCATTTAAAATGACTCTGCAAAAAAAAGGCAAACATGCTGGCTTATTATAATGTTGTTGCTAAATTATTGTATGCTGAGCAAAACATTACTATTTTAGGGGCTTTGAGTCTAAGTTATATTTCAGGGACAGGGATAGGTACAACAGGACAGGTGGGTGTGGGTTGAACCTAGCAAACTATGAGAGAATGAGCAGGCAATAAGACAATGCAGACAAGTGCAGTGATGTATGCTAGTGTGAATATGACATTTACAATGTCTGTTTTGTTGTTATGTCTCATCTATGCTTCCTTTCCACAATATATGTGCTGCTTTCACATTGAAGAGGTGTGTATTAGTTACAGGATTATTGAAGAATGTTATTCACTTAGCACTGGTATTCAATAATAATAGCAATAATATCCATTTGTTAAGCAGGTGGGATGACTGGCACATGATTCCTTTTCAGGGACCATCCAGGAGCAATCAGGTTAAGTGACTTCCTCAAGGTCATAATAGGGTAATGAAGGAAGAAGGGATCAAACCCTGTAGCATAATCAATGAATATATGATCTGTGGGACATAGGCCATCGATAAAAAACTACAGCTGTACTCAGAAGGCATAGCAAGAGAGCCCAGTTTAGCACAGATCCAGTTAGTAAGACTATCAAGTGCAAAAGAATGTAACAAGCCATTGTTCAAAAATCAAATTATAACTTGCTACGTTTCTGTTGTACAAAACTCATAAAATGTTGTTCTATAGCATACCCAAAATTAGCAGAAAGTTGTTAAATATGTTAGTTATTAATTGAAGGAATATACAAACTTTTATACTTAACCTTTGAGGTATCTAATGAACAATAGGCATTCACTGGTATCTCATGCAAATCTATCTACCTGATACACAGGAGTAAAAGCTATCATCTAAACTATTATCCGTACAAGACAAATTATTCATATTTTCCACTTCACAGATTTGACTTAGGTAAATATCACAACATTACCTAGCATACTAGGTAGCATACCACACTGGGGAAATGGGATCTGCTATATTTAATTCCTGATGAAATTATCAGATGTGTAGCTCAACCATTCTAGATGTACTACAGAGGAATTTACTAAATACTGTAGGGATTTATATAGTGTATCCATTTCATCCACTCAGCAAAGAGAGATAAAAGAAGTGCTTCTTAATGTCTGCCCCAGTTATCTTATCCAAAAGTACACTTTGTATTTTATTCAGAATTGATGCTGGTGTGATGGACATGAGATCTTAGTTGAAAAAGAAAAAAAGACCCTCTGCTGGGCTAACTGTTGAGTTATATAAGCAATTTTGTGAATATCTAACCACTTGACTTTTTTTCCAGCAAGCTTCATTTGGTCATGACATTCTTCTGCGTAAGTCTTAGAGAATGTCTGTCTCCCTTCTCCCATAGAACCATTTTCTTTATTAATACAGAAAGCACTATTTAGCTAATATGTGCTGGGAGGGGGAGGTTTGCTACACAATGATGTTTGCAGACTAGTGCTATTATAAGTTAAGGATGGTGAACAAAGAGGAAGGATATCATTAAACTAGAGTGTGAGTTGTTGGCAGGCAATGGATGAGGAGGAATGTATAATAAATAAGTGTCAGTGCTGTGGATTGGCATGGATGATACGATGTTATGTTAAGGCAGTCTTGGTGATTCCTAGAAAAGGATAGCTACAGGGAGGGATATATATGCCAGTTACATTCTTTTGCACTTGATAGTCTTACTAACTGGATCTGTGCTAAACTGGGCTCTCTTGCTATGCCTTCTGAGTACAGCTGTAGTTTTTTATCGATGGCCTATGTCCCACAGATCATATATTCATTGATTATGCTACAGGGTTTGATCCCTTCTTCCCTCATTAGCCTATTATGACCTTGAGGAAGTCACTTAACCTGATTGCTGCTGGGTTGTCCCTGAAAAGGAATCATGTGCCAGTCATCCCACCTGCTTAACAAATGGATATTATTGCTATTATTATTGAATATCAGTGCTACGTGAATAACATTCTTCAATAATCCTGTAACAAATACACACCTCTTCAATGTGAAAGCAGCACATATACTGTGGAAAGGAAGCAAAGATGATACATAATGGCAAAACAGGCATTGTAAAGGTCATATTCACACTAGCATACATCACTGCACTTGTCTGCATTATCTCATTGCCTGCTCATTCTCTCATAGTTTGCTAGGTTCAAACCCCACCCACCTGCCCTGTTGTACCTATCCCTGTCTCTGAAAAATAACTTAGACTCAAAGCCCCTAACATAGTAATGTTTTGCTCAGCATACAATAATTTAGCAGCAACATTATAATAAGCCAGCATGTTTGCCTTTTTTTTTGCAGAGTCATTTTAAATGCATTAATGGGGATAATGGTATTCTAGTAGGTGCAAACAATAGTGCGCCATTAAACTTTCTTGCTCTACAGTCATGGTTAGGAGTGACTGTTAAATGTTTAATGTTACAGTGTATGGCTGCAGAGCATTTTCTCTAATGTAAACTTTTAATGAGTGCATCCAGTTGTTATGCCAGTGTGGGGATGCCATGCTTGGTATACTTACTCACAAAAGCTGCAGTGCAAGCATTACATATAAATGTTCTAGTAGGACACAGGGTATATTTTATTATGATGTGCCATTCAGCCATGGTGTGGTGTGATCATCATTACTGTTTAAGGGAGATGGGATCTGGGGTTACTGGTTTTGTGTGGCTTGTCCACAGTTAAAATCGTATATATTCAGGCAACAGCTCTACATATACCACATAATCTTTGCATTAGGGAATCATGGAACATTCTGTAGATCTTCATTTGCACACCTACTTCATTAATGGACTCATTCAGGTAATGTAAGTGTGCATTCAAGAAATGCATAGAGTTGTACTGTATATTATTAACCTAACACCAGCCTTATGCAATTGTGGAATACGTTTATGAATTACAGCCATTGTCTCTGTGGTGATCCATTTTACTCTCAATCTCAACCATATAAAATGGACAGGTATAGGTCCTGGTTAACTTCTGGCCTATGAGATTTAAGCAGTATCCAGGCCATCTTCTGGGTATCTTTCAAAGCTACTTATGCATCTTGTCTGAAAGCCATAAGGTTCAAAGTATGATACGGTTAATTGTGTCACTACAAACTTTATTTACCAAATTTATGTTGGTGCCAATAGTTATTACCAAACTAGTGACTGCTGGGATCAAATCCTGCCCATATGTTATTGTTTCATAGCAAGGTACAACATATGTGCTAAATGGATAGTCCTACACCGGGATTTGTATTGGATATGAGCTGTGTCTATCCATCCCGGGAATAATATTGCATTATTTAATGCCTCTCTACTCAGACCCTTTATTGAATATTTTGTCAGTGGCTCAACATGTAGCACACTCAGATCTGGTCCTAAAAGATCAAAGGTTTGTGGGTACTAATCCCAGAGCAAGTGACTGGATTCCTTTGCAAGTGCCGACAGTTCAGTGCATCATGAGGGTGGGGTGCTGAACTCCTGAGTATGCAATCTGTTGGATGAGATGTTAAACTAAGGAACCATATGCCCAAGTTGGTGGTTGCTGAGCAGATGTTACAAATGCCATGGCAATTATAAAAAAGAGTACAGACTTTATATGTACACTTCACTAAAATTTCTATGTATATATTGCATATCACAAAATAATTTTTGAATACAAAACAATAAGTAAATCCATATACACACTCCTTTATATACATTTTTACATTTCTAATTTCTCATGGTCAACAAAGGATAAAATATAATAAGATGTCATGTGGATCTGGTGCTGTATAGGTCTCTATCACTGACAAGACTTCATTAACCAAATCAAAAGAGACATCTGGGATTTATAAGTCCACCTGAATTTATTTCTCATAGTGTAACATAACTGTTGCTTCTACAATGCATCCAAAAGATTCAAAAGATTTCTCTTGAGATGCTTGGCTTCTCCATATCATCTTTAACGATTTGCTATGATATTGCAGTTGACTGATAGTATCACTTTTTTTGTTGTTATTATCCTGGAAAGCCTAGTGGACAGGAGTGACTCAGGACCTCTACTTGGTTAAATGCTCTTTTCAGTCGGGAAACAGAGACTGATGGAATCAAACCCTGAACTAGAGGAAGCAGTTATTTAGAGCCCACACACAGGCTTAATCTCATGTGCTAACTGCCCAGTTATACCTCGTATTAGAAAAAGCAAAGAAGAGATTTTCATTAGCAGATGTATTAATGGCCGACTAGATTACATGCATAGTTTTGCTACTTCAGATTTCCCTTGCAAGTTTATTGGATGATTTTTGACATCTTTTGTTGCCACAATGTGAATGGAATTTAATAAAGACTTTACAATGTTGCTGCTTCCTATTCTGTAAACTTTGGGCCTTCTTTTTCCACCGGGGGAGGGGGTTGTTGTAGTAGTTCTTGATAGTAATAGTTTTTGCGACAAAATATTAAATGAATACTTCCAGCTTAGTATAGAAAAAGGAACAAAGAACTGCATTTATCAATATGAATAGATAGATCTCATAATAAAAATAAGGTATTCCTGCTTTGATTATCACTTTTATTATTATTATTTTTTAACCAATAAGACGTGATGAATGAATTTGCTTAACTTTGCAGTGATTGTTTAGCTCATGAGTCATGTATTCAGTATCATTAAGGATGGATAGAGTGTGCATATTGAAATGCTTAACCCAGGGTGGATAACACCACCAAGAATCCTCTTGCCTAGATTTAGAAACTTGACTTGCTGGATACATGACAGAGTGGTTTATTATTTTCACTAAAAAATGATCCTATACCTGTTGTAGATTTTTAATGAATAATTCACATTATGACATCTGTGGTCCCCAACTAAGAGAAGATACACAGCACCCTTTGCTAAGACAGTAGCCTAGGGAGTACATAAAATCATTTTCCTTAGAGACAGTCAGATCATGGCATTTATAAAATGATACTGTACTAAAAAGATATTTTGTAAATGAATGGTAAACATATGATTTTAACAGAATTTGCAAAATGTATAAGAGTAGGGAAGGGGTCAAGCAATTGTTAACATAAGTTAAGACTCTCCCTTATGTTTTATGTTTTTTAAAAAAGTGGTAACAAGCATAGGGGTACCAAAGTGAAACAGGCCTCCATGATGACAAGAACATCAGTACTGCCATGAGTGACAGTGCTGTGCAGGTTGTTTATTTTTGTACAGATTTCTAGCAGTGCTTGTGATAAAGGTGAGGTTATTTTAAGTGTGTTGTTTGGGGTAATTATTTCTGTGAAAGGAGATAAAAAAGATTTCACAAGGTTAGCTTATGTTTTATACTACTCACCCCTTAACTACTGTTGGGCCAACTATCTTTATACTCACCCCATCCACTCTCCACAAGAATCCCAATAGCTTCTACCAGACAATGCCCAACATAACTCTGCTCTAGTTGACCACTCATACTCAATGGAGACTGGGCAGTATGGTAGTTATTCTAGAACTTAAGAATAAGTATGCTATAGTGAGCAATGAAATGGGTGCTGAGAACCATCATGTAACAGCATTGGTTCATATCGATCCCCATGAGGAGAAGGGGCAACATGCAATGATGTCATTATATTTGTTGCTTCCCTTTACAAAACTGCTAAGCTGAAAGCTCTTAGCCTTAACCAGAGGTTCCTTAGGAACAGTTCTCCCAAATGTTCTTCCCAAGGTAGGACTGCGGGTTGTTGACTGCTTAATCCTAGCCCTCGTTCAGGTTGGCCCTAACTGATCTAAATCCATCCCACAACTCAGATCATTTGTGCCACAAATGGGTGATCAGGTTAATGAACTATCTTTGTTCCTCATCCCCGCAGCTGACCATTGGGAGCCATTAGTTTCTCTCCACATTTACTGGGACTATCGAACCCACCTAAGCCTCCCTTGGGCTCAACCCTATCCACATGTAGGGCCAGTGAAGAGTCAGAGGAATTTGGTGCAGCAGCATGTTGCTAGCAGGGAGAGGAACATCACCTCTTCCCACTCTGATGCTTCTTTGTGAGCTTCCCAGTTGCAGTATTCAGGATATGCATGCATATTTCCACCCATGAGCAACCTAGTAACCAGGTGCTGTACTGCTCATAGTCCACAACTCTATTTTCTCTCAATGCTGCCACTACAGTGAGCCTAGGCTATCTAATTTCCCATAAGATGGGCAAGCCAGCTTCAGCCATTTACTCCCATCCAAACCTCACCTAACTCATCCAGCAGCAGTATTGCTCCTTGAACTTGGATGATTGGGTTATGGTAAGCTTTTTATACTAGGTGCCATAAGTAACAACCAGTGTCCTGAACCATGAGCAGCTTCAAAGTACATTTATAGACATGTCTGAGGAACTCTGCTAAGTAAAAAGTGTACTGCTATTACACTTTTGTTTTTTTTTTTTTAATTTTATACGTGATTTGGAATTTTGTACCTTTGTCTACCTTCTTGGATACTATTTTACATATCATGGATTTTACAGAACTCTTTGTGAAGTGTCTGTCAACTTTGTAACTCATTAAATGCACTTTTAAGCTGCTCACATTTGTCTACCATCTTGGACTTTATTGTACATATCTTGGATTTTAAAGAACTCTTTGTGAAGTGTTTGTCAACTTTGTAACTCATTAAAGGTACTTTTAATCTGCTCATGGTTTTGGACACTGGTTGATTTTTTGATTTGACTGGTTCTACAGTGCCTGACTTGTCACCACACTAATACTGATTATTTACATTCTGTGCCATAAGTACAGATGTAAGTTAAAGAATTTTGATTTATTAAGTTTCCTTGATTCCCCAGGCAAAGTATCATACTGTGTTCATCATTTATTCCCAGACAAAGACAAATGGTGAAAGATATACCATAAACTCAGGCAGTGTAAGTGCCATAGTTGGCCAACAACCAGGAAACCTTTTTTGAAATTTGCTTTATTCCCCAATGTAGAGCATATATTTAGATAGTTAGGAGGGTGTGGGGGCAGACCCCCCCCCACCTTGGTTGGTTATGTTCAAAATGTTGGTCAACTATGTCCATTTTATGAATTATTATCTGCTAAGCTTTTTCAGTACATTAAACTTTAACTGTTTAAAGTTTGATTATTAGCCATTTGCTGTAATTTTTTTTGATGTGTAAACATAGACTGTTTCACATTGTGCTGATGTTACTATCTCTACACGTATCCCACAATTCACTATCTATTACTCACATTTATGGCACAGACAGGACAACAGGGGCATAATTCTATTCTCTTTGGATATATTTCATGCTATAGTTTACAAATGAAGGGGCTGTGATGCTTGGAATATATTTAGAAGCTTTCCTTATAGATTTGTTATATGTGTTCCTTAGTCCTGATAATGAGATGATATGCTGTCAGAGAATTAGAGAAATATGTTATCTAGTTGCAAGATATATTGTAAAAAGTAGAAGTAAAGTGTTTTTTTTTTTCCTTTCCTCTCTAGTGCTTGAGCTTTCTCATCTTAAACACTTGAAGCTTTCTCTGGTGAACAGCTCAAGCTTTGTGAAGTTTCCCACCCACACAGAGAATCAGGGCTGTTAACAGTTTATGATTTTGATTGGTGGACAGCTTTAGAAGTTTAATTTAAATAGTAGGTGGAACCTATGAATAATGAATTAGCTCAACTGTCACTACATCTTCAGCTGAACAAGGTCAATGAAACCATAAGATTGTGAATGGGAATACAAAAAGACACTTAAACACTGATTTCTGCCTAACTTAAATTAAAATCTAAGTTATATTGTTCTGTTGAGATATCATAGTTTAATAATATAATTCACTATGCTATAGTAGGTTACCAAAAGTTTACTTTTTCTCTCTCTAGATGATTAGTTTTGATATCTTCTTTTGAATGAAAAATAAGCATATGGTCATAACATGTTATGTAACATTTATGTTATATAAAGCAGTATAGTTTGTTACATAAGACAAAAGATAATAAATCTGTGCAAAGCTCATAAACCAGAGATTTGATGAATTTTATATTTACATTAAGATCTGTCAGAAGTGTTGCTCGTCTTTATCATTTAATAACGAAAACAAAATAATGCTGCATGTACTGTAATATATTCTTGAGTACATTTCTTGAAGACTATATTTGAAAGTGCATATTAAGATTTTTCTTAGAAGCATTACATTAATAGTGATGCAAACATATATATGATGTTAGCAAACTTTTTGTTAGAAACTTGATGTTAATGTCATGAGTATGTTATCATTACTCTTGAAGTCATCATATACGAAACAAAGAAAGAAACAAACCTTACATTTAATTGGGATGACATAAGATGTGTTAGTTTATTATAGTAAACTGCTGAGTATATCTAGCAATGCATTATTGTTTAAATGTTTCATGGTATCTATTTATCTGTTATTACTGATTGAAAATAGATGATTTGGGAAGGAAACTGATTATTTATGAGGCACATAATATAGCAATAACCCACGCCTGAAGTGCGTTAAGTGGGTTATTGCTATTATACTATGACATTATTTAAGAAAAGAAATAATTACTTTTCTTAAATAATGGCATTGTATAATGCCTCTTTGCTGCCCTTCCGCAGCTGTTTGGTATCCGCGGCAGTTCTGATGTACTGCGCATGCCTACGCAGTACATCAGAGCTGTGGCCAAAAGCAATGGAGAAAGCAAGATCTCCATTGCTTTTTACTGTTTTGCTATGTTAAATTGGTTTAACATAGCGAGACAGCTTTAAAATAAGCAATGGAGATCTCTGTTAAACCCATTTAACATAGCGAGACAGGTTTAAAAAAAAGCAACGGAGAAAGCAAGATCTCTGTTGCTTTTTAATTGTGTCGCTATGTTAAAGGAGTTTAACATAGCGAGACAGCTTTAAAAAAAGCGACGGAGATCTCTGTTGCTTTTTTTAAACCTGTCTCGCTATGTTAAACTTTTTTAACATAGCGAGACAGTGTTTTAAAAGAGACTTACACTAATGGAAAAAGTCCGGGTGACCAGACCTTTTTCCATTAGTATAAGTCGATTTACCATGTGCACGCTGGCCAATCAGTGTGCACGTTTTGGAATATTAATGGGGGGTCATGGTATAATAGGAATCTTTAACTGCAGTACAGCAGTTTCTCATCTTTTCAAGATAACAGTAGATGAGATTCAAGACAATAATAAGAAATTGTATATATCTCTTTGAGTTTTAATGAACATATAAAATGAGAAATATGTAAGTTAAACAACTTTGGGACATATAATACTCTTATTTTTCACACATATATACTGGTATTAAAGGATACAGACTTGCATTTATTTGGCTGTTAATGACTATTTCATTTAATTGAACCAGAGGGGATTCAGCTTTTTACAATAGTAGATGAGTGTTTTGCTTGGATGGTAAGACTATTCAAGTAGGAAGTGTTAGACTCCATGAGAGGTTTGAAGGATTTTAAAAGTAAGTATTTAGCTACATTAAAATTGTTTTCTTCTTTTGTGGGTGTCTACAATAACAATTGTTATGTATTTAATTAAACATTTAAGCATTAATGTCAGTATGACTATTAATAAGCAGTTCTTTAGCTGAGAACTCATATTACAAAATGCCCATATAATTAATTTTAAGAGAGTTACTTGTACACTGTTGATCTGTATGAAAAATGACATTTATTAATTGAATTTCCATAATTGTTAAGGGATTGAATAACGATTGCAAGAGGGGTAGTCTAAAGAAATATTTAAAGTTATTTAACACTCAAGTTAATTTTTTTACAAGAAACACACCTATTGACAGACGATAAAGACAGACTCAGTACTAAATATTATTCAGTGTCATCTAGTTCACAATATAATCAAAAAAGAGTAGCTGCTATATTATGGAAAATGTCTTTGCCTATGCCTAAAATCATTGACACATACATGGATGATAAAGGTATGCTTTGTTCTGTTACCCTAGAATACTATAAGAGAATATTAACCCTTATTAACTTATACTGGATTCCTAGAATAGGATTTAAAACTGATGAACAACTTCTATAACAAGTAATTCAAATTTAAAAAGGCAGAATCATACAAGCAGGAAATTTTAATTGTATATTGTCACCTAAGGATACTAATACAACAGTTAAATGGAAATACAGGCATTAGAGAAAAGGCATTGTTAACGTTTACCAAACTATTTCACATTAGGGACATAAATGATTTCTCAGATACAGAATAACTTTTCTTTACACATTACTCACATAAACATAGAACACACTCCAGAATTGATAGAGTATCCCCCGGATTTATGAAGCCCTTTATTGTGTGCAGGATTAGTCTAAGAGCTATTTTCAGCAATGTAGCCAATGTGCGATCCAGGAACGAGCTCCCGGGACGTGCATGTGAGCTCTTAGACTAATCCTGCAAGGACTGAGCTCCTGTATGCAAAATACCCTCATTTTCAGGTGAAAAACATGCAAATCAGGGTAATTTGTAATCCAGGAAGACAGCAGCTATCAGTGCAGGATGAGTGCAGTCTGCAGAAATGTACTCAGTTAGTAACTGAGTACATTTCTGCAAACTACAAAATTGAGCTATGAAAGCTCCAAATAAAGGCTGCATGTTATTGAGGAAGCATGCCAATGGCCAAGTAGAAGGCCATTGGCATTGCAAAATGTTTAAATAATAAAAAAAAAAACAGCTTTTATTTTTTTCGCCAATCTTGCCTGTTTAAGCATAGGGCAGCGGCGCGCAAATGGGATCGGGGGGAAAATAATAAAATAAACCTAAAATAAGCATTCTAACTAAAAGCAGTATTCTGCCATGCAAGTCAATGGCAGGCAGAAGACAACCTGGCCAGTGAGTAATGGTTGTTAGGGGGGGAGGCTCAATGTGGGACATGTAACTATGCATTAGCAGGCAATCCTATGCAAATGAGGGGAAGGATAGAGAATCCCAGATTCCCTGTCAGTGCAAGCCTGCACTCAAGAGTGTAGGACTAGGAAAACCATGACTGTAAGCCCAAGACTTAGCTGACATCAGAAGGGGTAGAGTCAGGCATGCTATAAGCTAATTGGAGCACTGTGGCTCGTGTTTGCCCTAAGCTAAGCTAAGCTAAGGCAGGGGATGTGTCTAGGGCTGTCCTATCTTACACCAAACAAATCATGGTGTACACAGGTAGAACAAGCCAAAATCCTGTAAAACGTGCTTACAGCACATACACGTGTTTGCGTTGAGTGCACCAGGTGTAAAAAAAGAAACAAACAGGAAATAGCAGCTCTGTTCACATCTGAGCACTGTGTTTGCGCGGAGCACATCCGGGCTTAAACAGGAAGGCAATAGGAAGAGAAAACAGCACTAGGAAGGTAATCAAGGAGAACTAGCTCAGCTGACAGGTGAAATGTATCAGAATCAGGCAATTAAACAGGCAGCAGACCAACCCAGTCAGGTACACCACTATAAACTATACAAACACCTTGCCCCCTTGTTTTTCCCAAAAACTCTGCATGGCTGGTGTATACAAACGGGGAAATATTAAAAAATGAAAGCAAGAGAAAAAATATTAGGGGCTGCTTTTGCTATCATATACCAAACCAGCATGTACAAGAGGCTGAGGGTGGTGAGGATGTGAATACTGCTGTGTAACCCACAGTGAGGGGATGGAGAAGAGTGTAGCAACCCAGGGTAACCTACCAAGGGCTACATGAGCTGGAGATAGTGGAGCACTATAGGGTCGACAGGGACCTCCTACAGCAAATTGCTCAGCTGTGCCAGCCACGCCTCACACACAGAACTAACAGAGGGGAACCCATCCCAGTGGATACCAAGGCATGTGTAGGCCTAAGAATACTAGCTATGATGGGGATTTCACAGGCATCAGCATCCAGGGTACTCCACCAGTTCCTGGATGCCATGTCAGCACATGTCAGTGAGCACGTATATTTCCCCGTCACATGTGAGACGTTAGCCAGCAATATGCATCTCTTCCACCAAATAGCAGAATACCCTGAGGTAGTGGGTGCAATAGACTGCATGCACATATGCATCAAAGCACCACCTGGTGAGTGGAGTAGGGTCTGCATCAACCGCAAGCGCTTCCCCTCCATCAACTGCCAGGTCATGTGCGATGCCCAGGGCATAATAATGAATGTCTGTGCTGACTGCCCTGGAAGCTATCACTATTCCCACATCTGGGATCTGATGCAGCTGTACCAGGCATTTGCCAATGAGGACATCCCACACGGTCACCTAGTGGGGTATGTTGGATACGCACTGGAGCCATGGCTGATGACACCCATCAGAAATGCACACACACCCGAACAGGAACTCCATAATGAGGCACACGCACAAACACGAATCATAATAGAGCATGTGTTTGGGATGCTCAAGTCATGGTTCCAATGCCTGGACACATCTGGTTGAGCCTTGCAGTACTCAACAACTACATGTACCCAAATTGTCCTTGTATGTGCCTTGCTACACAGTATGATCCTGCGGAAACAGCTGCAGCTGTGTACAAATGTCAGATGTGCCCCCCCATCCAACGTATACTTATAGTAACAGTCAGGTGTGCCCCCCCACTCCTGTGTAGAAATGTAGAAACAGTCAGGTGTCCACCCCTCCTGCTATGCAGAAATGTAGCAACAGGCAATGCCAAATGACCGATGGATACCCCTGTAGACACAGCATGCTACCTGTCCGTGTACAGCACAAAGGTCAGCACCGCAGCACAAATTACCTGGACTTGATCCACACATGTAGTACAGATGGCCATACTGGGCATGCTCACACACTTAAACACATGAAGGCCATGTCTGTAAACACCAGCGGACCAGACATATCAGGCAGTCACAGTTCTTAGTGCAGACACATGTCAGTATGCACCACTCCTGCCTTGTGCACACAGTGGATAGAAATACAGACATATATGTAAGGACAACATACTATAATAAGCCAAAGGTAGATGGACATAGATGTGTGGAAGAGGGTAACCATGACAAGGAGTCATCCAGGCCTGTCCCACCCAGCACACAGCCAAAGGGCCCCAAACACATGAAGTGCAGATGTCACTCACTGCAGATACTAGCCACCAGTATATGTCAGCATGACAGACTGTGTGGTGCAGTATCTGTTAGCATGACAGACTATATGGTGCATGTGCCAGCTGTGCAACATGACTGTACAAGGTAATAGTCATCTAGTAACTGTATACACATGTACCTGTGACATATGACCCCATGTGTGCCCGAATGTGGCATGTCAACCCCTACATGAATGGGTTATGGCCCATGCACATACCACCCTCCCCATAGCAGTATTATGACAAGCCTGTTGAGGTCATCCAATGTGAAATACACCTTTGGGAGAGCTGTTGCTCAGTAATCTCCATGGTGAATCCCATAACTATGTACTGCTGTAGTGATAAACTAGTTAGGTAGTAGTTTTAACCCCAGACTTGGCAACTGTGTGAGTGTGTGTCTGTCTGTCTCTCACTGTGTAGAGATCAATGCTTTTTAGGCTACTCACACTCCATACAATTCATATACTCAACTTTGGCAAGGCTGCTGATGTCACTCACCTAGAAATACACCTTTGGGAAATCATAACCCAGTAATCTCCAGAGCATGTCCTGTAACTGTGTACTGCTGTAATGTGATAAAGTAGTTAGGTAGGTGTTCTAACCCCAGACTTGGAAACTGCTAGTGTGTGAATCTGTGTGTGTGTGTGTGTGTGTGTGTGCGTGTGTGTGTGTGTGTCTGACTGAGTAGAGAGCAATGCTTTTTAGGCTACTCACACTCTGTACAATTCATATACCCAACTTTGGCAAGGCTGCTGATGTCACTCACCTAGACATACACCTTTGGGAATGGTGTGACCCAGTAATCTCCGTAGCACATCCTGTAACTGCATACTGCTGTAGTGTAATAATGTAGTTAAGTAGATATTCCAACCCGAGACTTGGCAACTGTGTGTGTGTGTGTGTGTGTGTGTGTGTGTGTGTGTGTGTGTGTGTGTGTGTGTGTGTGTGTGTGTGTGTGTGTGTGTGTGTGTGTGTTTGTTTGTGTGTGTGTGTGTGTGAATCTATGTGTCTATGTCTGTCTCTGGCTGAGTAGAGAACTATGCTTTTTAGGGTACTCACACTCCTTAGAATTCATATACTCAACTTTGGCAAGTTTGCTGATGTCAGCTACCTAGAAATACACCTCTGAGAAGGTTGTAGCTCAGTAATCTCTGTAGTGCATCCTGTAACTGTGTACTGCTGTAGTGTGATTTAGAACTGGGGCAGGGTTCCATCTCACCCATGGCAGTTCTGGATGTTTTGTGTGTGTTTCAATGTCTGTGTATGGAGCAATGCATTATAAGCTACTCACTTGCAGTACATTTCAAATGCCCTACTTTGGCAATCCTGCTGATGTCATTCATTGTGAAGTACACCTTTGAGGAAGAACTTCTCTAGTAATCCCTGTTGTGCATCCTATAACAGTTCCATGCTGTAGTGTGATATAGACCTCAGGCACCTTTGGGGAAGGATTTCTCTAGTAATCCCTGTGGTGTGTCCTATACCAGCTCCATACTGTAGTGTGATATAGACCTTGGTCAAGGATTGTATACCCACACATGTCAGTTGTGGATGTTTTGTGTGTGTCTCACTGTCTGTGTAGGGAGCAATGCATTTTAGGCTAGTCACTCACAGTACAGTTGAATTGCCCTAGTTTGGTAATCCTGCTGATGTCATTCTTTGTGAAATACACCTTTGGGGAAGATGCACTTCAGTAATGTCCCTGGTACATACTATAACTGCTTAATGCTGTAGTGTAATAAACTAGCTAAGTAGGGGTTCTACTCCCAGATATGACAGGTGTGTGTGTGTGTGTGTGTGTGTGTGTGTGTGTGTGTGTGTGTGTGTGTGGTTGCAAATTGTATCCTGTGTGGATGTGGTTGGGAGTGTGGGCAATGTGGAGGGGGTTTTGCTTATTTCTTTTATGTTGGCCCTACTATATATCACAATGTCAACCATACAGGGGTAACAGATGTAAATCAGCTGAGAGGCTGGAGTGCAAAGCCATACCCATACATGTGACATCAAGGCCAGCCAATCACAGTTAGCAACCCCACTACTACACAGAGCACACACTCAACCCATGTGTCATATGCACACACATGCCTAGGCAACAGCCAATATGTCGGTAGTACACTGCATATTGGCCTCTCGATGTAACTATGTAGTGATATCAGTAGGCTACAGAGGGCATGTCACCCTGCCCATCTGTCCAATATGCACGTACATGCAGACAGTGTACCTCCACCATGTTCCCCAATGGATACCTGCACCACCTGTGGTGCCTTCACATGACTCACAATGGACATACCACACCTAACAACATGCCCTGTATGGACAGATGACACTGACATCAGGGAATGCTGTTAGCATGCTATCAATGTAGGTGCAGGGTAAACCTGCTGCCCATTACCAGTTCCTGCCACAGGTGGGCAAGACTGGCAAATCTGATGATACTCTGTGCTCACAACATGGGCCATGCACCCCGAGTACAGTTCCACATGTCACTGTAGAGCATGTGGGAGGTGCGCACATCCCATACACCATCCATGTCATGGACTAAGAAACACGTACATGGCAAGTGATGCACAGCATTGGCCACACACAATAGTCACCCAGGTGACTGGATGGGGGATGAAATACCCACCTGTGTGGGAAAATGCAGAAACTACAGACCTGAGCCACAATGCAGACCATTGTCATGTGGCCTGATGCCAAGGTATACCCATCGCCTACCCTTGTACAGTCTGATGGCACAGTTGACCACCACACACCCGTGCAGATATGCACTCATGCATGTCAGAACTGGCACCCTGTGTGTTTGTGTGTGTGTTTTATGGTGCGTACGTCCACATCCACACTCACTATAATGCCCCCAGGGCATACCGAAGCATGCTATCTGGTGCCTGACACCTCCTCATACTCTTTGCCCATATGACCTCTGTATGACCCGTGTGGTGCATGTGATACCTGCACATTGATGTGTTGTGGCAATCCCACTACTGATGAGTTGCACTCCTGGCACTACCAAGTTTGTCTATATGTGTGCGTCCCTGTGTGAGTATGCCTGTGTTGACGCTGGCACCTGTTCATGCAGACAGGCGTATCGCACCAATTTCCAATCTACCATCATCCTGTTGCCCTGTTCATCACATATATGTTCTGAGTGCTCCACAGCAGGTAACCCATGAGGCGCATCCAATAACTGCATCGAATTGTGATAGCACTACATAGTTGTTGGGGCTTTGATACCCTGTGCTGGTAGGTGTGTGACACAAACATGCTTCAATTTTACTCTCCCACCCCTCCCTGACATGTATTTGCCTCTGTCTGCCTCCCACACACCCTCTCTGGTGGAAGTGGAAACCCACATCTGCTTTGCTTAGGCAGCAGCATGTGTATTTTAAGTGATGCTCATGATCAGCTGATGGCCTCAGACGAAATTGCAGCCCTCCCCTAGCTGATTGCATGTGGAACAGCTGTGGTAACATTCCCATAGCCAATTGCATGGAAACACACTCCAATACCTAGCAACATCATGGTGGTGTTGGCCCTTTTCAGTCACTGTGAGCAGGAACTAGATCTGTTGTTTGGCAAACAGCATCTCAGATGGATTGGGGATTTACCTCTAATGACATACACTGTGGAAAGAGGGCACTAAACAGGAGGGGAACGCCCCTGACCTGACTACAGACTGTAAGTGCTGCTATACTGCATTTGGAATAATGTTGGTTTAACAGTGTTTGTCTGGATGTGCCTGTCAAACATGTCTCAATACCTGCCATGTCATTTCCATGTATTTGAGGAATCCCCATCTTCAGGGTCATCTGTAGACTGGCCAGTGTTGTGCCTTTGGTTTCATATGTTAGCCACAGTGCATCTATCTGTGGAATGCAGAAGGTAGTGTGAAGATTGCAGTCTGTAGATGGTGAAGGCCATGACAGTTACTGACTTCATATCCCTCATAGGACATATGTAGCAACAAACCCCGTTACAATGTAAAATGTATGAGGTTATCACAGCAACATGTCTATACTGGCCCTGTGTGTGTGCTGTTAGCCACACCTCTGTCAACCTTTGTACATATGTCGTGCATGAAGTGGTGCATATGTGCTGTACACCATAAATACTGTCATCATATCTGATAACAAGCCAGTGATACAGTGACAAACTGACTAAGGGATTATGTGTATACCTCTGGACTGTACAGTGTGCATCCGAAGTTCTACATATATTGGCCAATATCTCTGCTGCACTCCACAGCGGCATTACATGCTAGCGGCAGTACTTTACAATGATTTCCTTAGGCTGTCTGTCAGTAGCCAATGGCGCACATGTCATAAGCAGATGTGACCTTCCACACACGCCATGTCTGTGAAGATAATCCCAATAACAGTAGCAATAGTCTAGTAATATACCTGCTATACATACCTGACAGCCCTTGCACTATGACTTTTGGACTATAGGGGCTGGAGTAGGACTACACTCTATATCCAGGACATATGGTGGAAATATATGTACACATACTTATCCAGATAGATAGAAACCACCCACTATGAATCCCTACATAATGTGGGTGTGGTCCCTTTACATTTCCTGTGTGATGGACATCCTTCCTATGTGTGAGTATCAGTGTTACAGACAGCACATAGCAATATCACATACAGGAGAACCTGCACACTCAGGGCAGCTAAATATTTGTAAGAGGATCAGGAACTACAGACAGACAATGAGTAGAGTTGTGATATGCTGTGTATAGTACTGGTGTTACAGGGTGTGTGTGTGTGTGTATATACTAGTTTACATTGGAATGCAGTCTGTCTGCATAGCTCACTACTGTGGGCCAATCCTCTTGCTGTACAGAGGTATGCCTATCATGTGTTGTCCGTCCACCACACAGGTCCTGTGTCAGATATTACACTGGCAGTGTGTGTGTTGCATGCTGTCAGTACATGGCTACATCCAATTCTGTTTCTAACCTCAATTCCCTGACTAAAGGTATGTTGCAGACTATCCTGTAACACCAGTACCTTGCTTAGCGTATGCCAATACTGTTCCACATATATGCCTGTGTTACAGACTCTGTACTCAATCTACATACCAAGCTTTGCACATATGTCATGCTGTTGGGGGTTGTTCAGTAATGGGCTGTGAGTATATCACACTGCCACTGCTGCCATTAGTCCACTGCTGTTGTATCCCCCACACATACAGTGAGGCTGGGGCCATATATGTGTGGGTGTCACCTACACAATACATGTGTGTCCTTATGCACTCCAGAGGCCAGTGTATGTAACAGTGGTATACGGGCCTGTATTATTGAGTCTAGGTGGGGACCACCATAAATGACCTAGGCTGTTACAAAATGTGGGGGTATCAGGGGTGAGCTGCCGCATGGTATCTGGATGCACAGAACCATACACTTCACCTATATTTACATTACTTACATGAATTGGGGGTACTTCAAGCCTACTGCCTCCTGCCATACAGACTGTTCTGTTTGTTGGTGTGCTCGTGATGGTGTCAGTTATGCCTTGTTATGTATCAGTTGCAACCCGTCTGATCACATAACGGCTTTACCACCTACTGAGTTTGTACAGAGTGTAGATAGAGGCCGCTGAACTACACACCTGCAGTACATACTGTTGATTGTTTGGTATGCTGTGGCCCAGTCTGTCTCACTAATGTACAATTTGAAGGGTGTGGCCTGGACAGCAACAGTTGTGAACCTTTCTATACTACTGTATTAGTGTAACTGTTTCACAGTTGCAGTACTCTGTTTATATGGTTGTCAGTGTCTGAACAGCTATATGACATGGCATATAAAACTGTAATAGTCCACAATTAAAGGCTTCCCATTTCTGCAAACCTGTGTGTGGCGTCTTTCGTATGACCTTTCTATGGGTATATGTTGCAGGCAATGATTGACATTTGTATGGGTGGCCCATACAGTGTTCAGTTGTACAGGTGTTCACTGTAGGCATAGTGGCTGTTCCATATTGTGTGCACCTTCTACATATGTATCATACTGTACATATATCTGCGTGTGTATGTGTAGTCACATATATATATATATATATATATATATATATATATATATATATATATATATATATATCTGTATCTGCATATCTTTGTCTTTGTATCTGTATCCTGGGGATGTTGATAGCTTCCACATATTACGTGTCCTATGGGAGGCAGACTGTACATGGTAGTGTATTGCAGGGTGCATGTGTTTGGCTGTGGGGGGGTGCCTATTCGCATGAGATGTATAGTGTGTGGGGTCTCTCAACCCCATTTACGGTGCATGTGGACATATGTGCATTTGTTAATCTGCCATTGCTATCTACAGATGTATGGCCATATATACCTATATATATATATATATATATATATATATATATATATATATATATATATATATATATATATATATATATATCTCCTAACATATATATATATATAACTATGTCCATATATACCTACATAGATATATATCTGTGCACATATGTAATGTGCTGTGTATATGTAGACATATAGCTGTAGACACATATATGTGTCAAATATATATGTATATAGTATTAGAAATATATATATATATATATATATATATATATATATATATATATATATATATAGATATGTTGTATCTGTTTAGATATTAATATCGTTACACACACAGACATCTAAGTGTTGGTATACGTTCTCTGTACTGTTGCATGACAGGACTGGATGATATGTTTCTGAGAACATTGAATGTCTTTGTATCTGTCATGCCTTTGTGGTAAAACACTTTGTGTATGGAGTGTAGGGTTCTGGGTTTGAGCCTTGCAGAAGCAGTTTATTTTGTTGCTGGGCAGAACACAGGCTATTGTATACAGAGCGATTAAGGCACTTTAAAGCACTTGTATGCATGTTTGCGCTGGTTTGCGTAGAGCTAAGCAGTGCTCACTGCCGGTTATAGTTTCTCATACTCTGTTAGCTTTTAAATTGCTTGACCTGTGTGGGCATAGCTTAACCCCATGCAAACAAGCTTAAACCTGCTTACTGCTGATTAAAAGTGCCTATTGCCATTTACCCTGTGCTAATTTCTTTAAAAGAAAAGAAAAAAAGGGTGGATAGGAAAGTGGTGAAAAAGGGGCACAAAGAGGGTAAGACAGTAGGGGAAATAGCTAGGCATGTGCAGGAAGCATGTAGGAAAGGTACATAGCTGCCCATTTCTTCTACAGCAACAGCTGTGCATATAAACTGAATTTGGAGGTAGATTTACACCCTCAAACCTCTGGGAGACAGGTGAGGACAACATAAATTTGGTGTGATGCCAATTAGACCAGATTACATGTGTCCAGTGGACACATGCGTGAATAGGACAGCTATGTATGGGGCGAGATTTGTTTGTGGGAACAGATCTCCCTTTTTTTTTCAGGTGAGAGTGGGATGTTGGGGAAGGGTATTAGGCATATTTGGGGAGGTAGGTTGGGTAGGTTAACAGACATGACAAACAAGATGCATACAGGGGAAGTATATGACACATGTGTGGGGTAAACACTGTGGACGGGGCAGGGTGTTTGGAAGTCGCATGCCCATGAGCCCCCAAATGGAAACAGTGGGACTGAGGTCCCCACCCATGGGCAGTCACCACTGCACCTTCACTACCCCAAAGGTGGCTGTGCTGGGGGCTCTGTAGGAGGTGCAGGCTCACCCTTTAATTGTGCCACTCGGCACTCAAGCTGGCATAGACGGTTTTGAAACTCCAGATCAAGCTCCCTACACACCATGGCCCAGAAATGTTGATGGGTTATAGGTTCCCCTCCATGCTCTCTCCCTAGGGGGTGAGTACCATCCCCTGCAGCGGTTCCACCTGAAGGTGGCACAGGGCCCACAGAGGAGGTGGTCCCAGGCTGGGCCCCAGATCTGCTGGCGCCTAGTGCCATGGCCAGCTGATTTGGGACAGGTGGGTCCGCTGGGACCGGCCTTCACATAGGAGCTATGTTGTAGCAGGTTTATAACAGTTATGGGTTAGTAACAGTCAACAGCATTCAGGATTAGTTAAAACAGCATGCATAGGTATTCCCATTAACCCAAAACACCAGATTTAACACAACTGCAGAGCATGCAGAACACATGCACATATGGAACAACAGTAGCCATTACAAGAGCATGCAGGTTTCATTGATGGCAAGAGGCCACCAATATGGGTGTATTTTAACATGAAACATGCATAGAAACAAATGTGGATATTTATAAACCATTAGGACATATGTCCCAACAAAAGTTTGGAGTGTACACATACCAGTTGAGGAGTGTCATTTGGTTATTTTGCACATATGGTAGGGGTGAGAGAGAGAGAGTTCAATTAACAACTAATATATCCTTGTAGTTGTCACAACATTCTTAGTCACTGCAGTGATCTTTCCCTTACATGTATTATTACACTACCCAATGGCCTTATATTGTACACTGGTATGTTTATAGATTATTATATACGTGACCTGTGTCTTACATACAGGCGTGACAAGATGCAGGTGTTAATGCAACATATGTTGAGAATTGCTGTCAAACACTTTGGGTGAGGTGCTAGAATGACAGGTTTGTTTTCATATACATTTTATGACTATGTACACATTTGACTATCAGTTATATGTCATTAACGGCTGCCTACATTTCTGTGGTCATTACACTGATTTTTCAGGGGAACAGGGTACCAGGCTGGTGATATTGGCCATTTATCTGGATATGCTGGACAGACTGGAACAGTTGTGGGGCATGAATATGCATACAACTTTCTATCTGAACATTCTAGCAAATTCTGTACAGCTGGGTGTAATTATGCATACAGCTTTCTATCTGAACATTGTAACAAAATCTGTACAGTTGTGGGGTATGATTATGCATACAACTTACTAGCACTCCCAGTATTCAAACCCCTGCTGTGTGTGACAACCAAATTATAGTTGACATCACAGTACACTGTGTCATCAGGGAATTGATGTGACGCTTTCTACTGTTTTCTATCTTCTATGTAAGTCTCCCTCACTTGTACAATATGACTGACCACTGGCACTTCCAACATTGTTGTTCAGAACTTCATACACATTTTATCTGCATACCACAGCGTGGGTAACACTGCTTAATACAACGGTACTATTTATAGTATGCAACAGTTCATCTACATATGAAAGAAGAGTAAACAGAAGCACTCCAGGGGTTATAACTTTATTCACAGAATATTACACATTTATTCCTACTGGTACGACACTTTATAAGGCTCTTATATTTATTTGTTATGATAGTACATGCAGAGAAATACTAACCTGCCTCGCGACACAGCCTTTGCAACCTAGCATCATGGGCTTGCTGGTTCGCAGCCCACTCATCTGCAACTGTCAGAGAAATACAGTGATTTTTAGCCATACCTATCCATAGTATACATAAGCTTGGCAATTATTTACTACTTAGTAGAATGGGTACTTACTCAGTACTGAGGCATTTGGCATCTGCCGAGACTCCTGGATCCACTGTTCCAGTGCATCCCTCCTCCGCCACTTTAGGTCAGCATGGTAGTGCCTGACCTCCTCACCAGTCTGGGGAATACCTGTGGCACTGATGAGGTCACGGGCGAGACTGTCCCAGGCCTATTTTCTACACTGCGAGCCCTGGTACTGGCCCTGCAGTAGTCTGTGCTCATGGTGTTTTACCAGGAGCCATACCATGAATTTTGATTCCTGAATGCCCCAGCTCTGCACTCTAAATCGAGTGCCTTCACCCACACCAGCCATTCTGCCTGCAGTAGGAAGCTACAACCAGTTATGAGAAGTATTCCTGCCTGTGGGGTTTAAATACTGCCATTTTCCCACACCTTCCAGTGATTGGCTGGTTTTGAAAAGGCTAAGCTATGGGAACACCTGCTTACATAAAGTTGGCACTGCTTAAAGAGGTATTCCACTAGGCAGATTGAATTGGCTCCTCTACACATTGCTTACACTTACTAACATAAGCTGTGCTGCGGTTAGCATTGCTTAATAGTTAATTTGCACTATATTTGCCTTTTGGCAGTGATTTATTCTTCATTACAGGTTATATGTGTGTCTGGTATCCGTGATTCATGTGTACATGCACTGTATGGGGACCTGGGGACTTCTACACTTTATTACAATGACACCTCACATCTATGCTTACTGCAGTACTCCAGTTCACATATTTATGTTATGTAACAGGTTATACCACTTCACACTGTACCTAGATTCAGTTCACATGTTTGATTTGATTTTCCTCTGGTGAAGATTAGTTTAGTGATACCTCATTCATCTGTATTGTTATGAGGGCTTAGTGGGTGACTATAGTGTACAGGGTCCTGAGTTCGAGCCTTGCAGACCTAGTTTATTTTGTTGCTGGGCAGTACATGGGCCATTGGGTACAGAGTGATTAAGGCATTTTAAAGCAGTTGTATGTGGGTTTGCACAGGTTTATGCGATGGTAAGCACTGCTAACCTCCGGTTACAGTTTCTTACACTCAGTTAGCTTCTACTTTGCTTAATCTGTGTAGGCAATTCTTACCCCCATGCAAATGCACTTAAACACGCTTACTAGTGCTGATATATGCTTACTACTGCTTACTTGTGCTTAAACCTGTTTACCAGTGCCTTATTCATTATGACACTGACACTTCACATGTACATTTAATACAGTACTCCAGTTCACATTTAAATGTTATTTAGTAGGTTATAATAAAGACTGCGGTGGTGGTGCTGCGGTAGCGTTGTCGTCTCACAGTAAGATGTCCTGTTCAATTCTCAGTTAAAGTGTTTTCTGTGTGGAGACATGCATGAATGGGCGTACCTTTGTTGAAGGTTGTGCGTCAGAGCTGGCAACTCAGAACGTAAAAATCTACTACCAATCATTAGCAGACCGGTGTTCCACTGTGGTGACCCCTAACCGAGAAAAGCCGAAAGCCTCAACAACAGCAGAAAGATGTAAAAATATGTTTATATACAGATTTCACATGGAAAATTGTATGTGCTGCAGTGGGACTCGCACCAGGAATGCCTGTTCATTAGGTGGATGCTCTAACCACTACACTATTGCTGTGCTGCTTCATTTGCATATATATTCCTTGTTATCCTCTTCAGCCTTTTCAGCTGTTTTAACCATTGCTAAGTGACGGGCCAACCCATGCACCTATGGTTAGCTGTACTCGGGGTTTTAACATAAAATAAAATAAAAGGGTTTCCTATTTTTATTTTTATGTCCTGTTGCTGTTGTACACATGGGGGACTTTGGTGGGGATA